>NW_028291233.1:17500-168759 GCF_041222555.1 Hakea prostrata
AGTTCTGGGAGATAATTCCATAATTCACTGGATATTTTCAAGGGCTTTACTTATTTTAAACAAGTACTAAGAAACCAAAAACCAATCTCTCAACATTTTATCGAGACGGAGTCAACTTAACACAAACTATACCGCCTGGCGCGAGGCAAGAATGCTCGACTAGGAGAATAGGAAAGACTTGGTCTATAATCCGTGTCCTCGTTCCGGCTATAGTCCATTCATTAGCAAGCCATCTTCTACGTAACATGATGGTACCACTTGCTTCCATCTGGCTCTTTAATAAGATCCGATTGCCTTTGAATTCTATGATTCCCCTCAGCCTTCAACAGGAAATGTGGAATGCTCACTACCCGGAATTCTCCCGCCTATCACTATCGGTATTGCGCTTCCCGGGAAGAGACTACTCGATGGGGGCTGAAGCCGATACCTCACTATCTGTTATGTACCCCCCCCCCCCCCCCCCCCCCCCCCCCCCCCCCCCCCCCGTGAAACAACCATCAAATAATAGAGGCCGTCAACCAACGCTTTCGGGGCTTTCTTCTCATTCGAAAGAGTGAGATTCTTCTTCGAGATGGGGATTGGAAATGCTTCTATGCGAGATTGCCCTCCACTCATTGCGGGTTTCTATCATAAGGAGGGGCATTATTCGGAAAGGCGAGCGGGGGGGGGGGGGGCCGAAATTGGCGATTAGCATGTTGTGGTTGAGGTGGGTTTAGCCCAACCATCGGCTTCTGGACCGACAAGTAAGCCTTGCATGTTCCGGCATCTGCCCCCCTATTACTATTAAATAAATAAAAAGAGTAGGCATCTCTATAAACCGAGGATTGGGGAGGGGCGGGCTTGGACATAACAGAATTTGCGGGAGTTTCTCATAGCGGCGATCTCTCTTCACCGGCGTTAGATGGCTCACTACCAAGTCCAAGTCTCAGGCAGGCGGGGCCAAGTCCTTATTTGAAGGAAGGCTCGGTTCAATACGTCAATCGACGAGGTCTCTTAGTCCGACCTATTGTATATCTTAAAGATTGACGAATGCACACCCCATAAATGATTCAATCGACCATCCCTCGGGTTTAGGTTTCATATTCCATGTCTGGTTTGGTGCCTCAGAATAGGCTCAGAATCGAATAGGGTTGAGGCGGGGGCAGATATCGATCTCACTAACCTTGATTGGAATCAACACCCCTTGCCGGTGGTACTGGTTTCGTGGGACGACCAAGCAACTCGGCAACAAAAGAAAGCACAGCCCTTCTCCCCTAAACCCTCAACTCATTAGGGTGTGAGCGCCTTGCCCTCAACTCTCCGATGCTTACTTCGAGGTCTTAGTGCAGTGAAAGCGGGATCGATGCTTATCCGAATAAGAGGAAGGTCTCACTACGACCATCCATTTCAATTCAAAGATAGAGGTTTTGCCACATGTCCCTATATTATGTATTAAGAACGAACTGATATGGAAGGCACGGCATATTATCCAATGATTGGTTTTCGAACATCGGCTTCACCATCTATTAGGGGTGACCATGGGATTTTTATGTAGCAACCCCTAATATCTATTAGGGTTGGGCTCATGGATGTCCAAGGACCGGACCGGGTGTCGTGAGGAATCATGAGAGCATCCGCCCCAATAATATGTGGATGACCATAGGGTTAAGGAGTGGAGTCCAACAGAGGTATCAAGTCCGTGAGGATTCTTACTCCTAGGTTGCGAAGGATACTGAACCGAGTTGGTTGGTGCCATAGGGGATGTATCTGGACTTCATGTAGACATGTAACCATTATGACTTTGCATTGGATTCGAAACCCTGACATGTGCTAGTACTCATTACCAATGCTCGTGGTGAGAGAGTGTTGACTTAACCCCTAACCATGGTTTGTGAGCCAGGTGTGGACTTTCCCCTTTTCCCTGGATCCCTACAGAGGTAACCAGTCCTTGCCGGATCAGAGTGATGAGACTTACCCAGAGGAGGGCTGGTGTTTATCTTAAAGCATGTCAACTGTTAGAGACTTGTATAGTTAGAAATCTTAGCATCATTCATATTTTGCATTCATTCATATTACTTTTGTATCATGGCATTATTGGATGATGGATGAGATTTATGATTGTTTCTTACTAAGTTCTTTAGAACTCATTCCTTTATTCTTTGTATGTTTATAGCCTGCACAAAAGAAGGAGTTATATTTGAAGATGGGCTGGTTTCCTATGAAGGAACCATCCCGTATGAAGAGGATGTTGCACCGCCAGTGGGAGATGGAAATAGCATGTGCAGGAGTTCTTGCGGGTGCATGGAGTGCGCTTATCGCACCGGTTGATGGTCAAAGGCGAAAGGTGGTCAGGCAGTTCGCACAGAGACTAAAGAAGAATTGGAGGACCCCTCACCTTATTAAACTTGAGTCTAAGTTCATTGACTTAGAAAAGCAAACTGGAAAGAAACTGATATAAACACTTTTGAATTATTCCGCTGCCCTCATTTTTGTTTTATTCTTTATACTTTATTTCTTTCCTTTGATATTGGAGTATTTTGGACTCCTGTAATTCATTTAATTCAGTTATTGAATATTCTTTGCTCTTGATTATCTTTATTTGTCTTAAATATTGTTGATAGACTAAAACCTTGGATCTTGTGACGGATCGCACCCACGGGTTGTCGGGCGGGTAACCGAGACCGACGGGTGGGGTGTGACACCTTGGCCCTGAACTAGGATTAGGGCAGGAATGGGCTCAGATTAGAACATATAGGGCTAGGCTTGAGATTGCCAAAGCCCGACCTAGCCTGGCCTAGTTGCAGCCCAGCTTACATCTAACGGAGCTCCGACATTGATAAAAACCTATATTAGCCACGCTTCGACTCAAGTCCCCATTTGGGTCCTACCTCTGCTCCCTCCACCAACACCCATCTGAGTGGTGCTCCCAAGAACAAGCATGGTAGGTTTTTTTTTTTTTTACATTTCTATTTGGGTCCCAAACGGAAGAACCAGAAGCAGTAGGTCATCTCTAGCTACTTCTCCATCTTCCCCGTGAATTTCACAAGCTGGTTTTCAATCATCCTACCCAGTAGTCAGAAGAAACAATCTCATCTTTCTCCCTTGAAGATGTCGCTGCTACCACAATAGAAGACGTCGAACTCATGAAAAGATCATGGATTGTCGTCTGCAAGAGGAACTTTCAAACTACAAAGATTATAAGAGCTCAAATGGTTACTGGTGGATTCTTTGCTGCAATGGCTGGGTGGGGTCAAGGGGTGAAGGAAGGAGATGGGTGAAGAGGGAATCCCTTCACCCACCTAATGAATGATGGGTATTTGATCAAACAAGGGTGTTTTAGTAATTTTCTTTTTAAATTTCAATGGAGAGTATTTTGATCATTTAATAGTGGGAGTTAAAAATTCTAAGTTAAAATTAATATTATGAGAATATGCTTGAGTAAGGAAGAGTAAATTGGTCTTCTGAATTTTTGTTTAGTGATGATATCATGGCTTAACCTAATTCTTAAAAGCAAGGGGGCATTTATAATTGAGTTTTTTTCCTCTCAAGGGTAATAGATGTACTTGATTACAAATTCAGGGGTCAATATGTAATTTTCCCTTTTCAACATTTACCGAAGGAACGATTTCTCGTTCGTTTTGCCCGGTTCGCCAGGCGGCGAACTGGGCAAAACAGCAAGATATCGCCGAAAGTTTGCCTGAAGTGGACGGTGGAGTTCGTGGATTTCAGGTTTTCAACCCATCTTTGCAACTCTCTCTCCTCATTCATCTTCCCTTCTTGGTTTACAGTAACTCTCATAAACCTCTTATTTTCTACTTTTTATTATTTCTTGGTCGACTTGTGAGTTGTGACCTCTATTTTGGAAATTAGAACGGAGAAAGAAATGGCTTGCCGTAGTGGATCGATTGCGAGGTCGTTGATCTCTATGGCACGAGCTTCCTCATTTCGGTCACCACAGCCGCTACCACGCCTTCGTCCTCCACCACTCAGTTCTCCTCACCTGCAATCTCGCCGGAGAGATCTCCAATCCAAATCAGATTCCGGGAATCTCGATCACTACAACTCTTTTGGCCAAAGTTCCGATTGTTCAAGTTTGTCTCTGTTGTGTTCTTTGACTCAGTAGGTCACTAGGTCGAGCTTTGTGGAGGACGGTGTTTCCCAAATACAGAGAAGAGCGGTGGAATATGGCCGATATTGCCTGTATTTCGCTGAATCGCCGGGATATCGTCGATTTTCCAGCGATATTCCGGCGACATATTGTAAAGTCGACTACGGTGGTGGGTTTCGGTTTGCCCACCACCGAGATGGGAAAAATTCGCCGAACTATTGTTCCATGCATTTACAAGTGGACCCCACGTCTATTTATATGGTCAAAAAGTGTAAGGAGAGTAGCTTGTGCTTCCCGACAGGAGAGGCATTCTGGACTCTACACGTTAACCCATCTTTTATCCAATAATAAGGGCTTATCTTCATATGCTATTGTGGATGTGCATCTCAGTTTTCTTTAATGATTTACAAATAAATGCTGCCTACCTTCATGATGGCTCCTATATATGGAGCTGTTATTGCGTGAAGACCACTTGTACGTGGTGGTGAGGAGGTGCTGAAATCATGGGCTAGCTTATTTTTAGGCGAGGAGATTGCTTGAGAAAGATGACTCCCTTCCCTATGTTGAGCCAGTGGTGATAAATGGCATTCAAAGGGAAGCTTGCAAGCTCGAGCATCTCGTTGATGATCGTCTTCACTAGGAATCCGCTCTTGTTGAGTGTATGTTTGGACCCCATCCCACTTTCACTGCCATGAAGCGCTTCATTCAGGAGAAATGGGCCAATGTGGGAGTTGTGGAGATCTATGCCTATATGGGTTCAATTTGATGGACTCGACTTGGATTACTGGGGGCAACACTCTTTAGGAATTGTATCTAGTGCACTTGGATGTCCAATATGTGTTGATCGTTGCACCTTGCAATGAAAATGACTCTACTTTGCTCGTTTCTGTGTGTTGATCAATGTAGAGCATGGATTGTTGGATTGTATTGAAGTAGGTGAACAGGGTGGGCAATTCTTTTATTCAACCTATATCCTATAACTAGGTCCCTCCTATTTCCAGATGTTGTACGGTGATGTTAATGTGACTCAAGACAATGAAGCATTGCCAAGGGAAGAAAAAGGTTGGACCACCCAAAAGAGCCAGTGTGACAGGGTAAATGCATGGCATCTGACGAATTAAAACCGGTAGACTCATCGATTACACTATGAGAAGCATGGTGGCAATGGTTCATAGTGAGGATAATGAATTCAACCTTAACTATGAACCATTGCAAGTGAATCTGTTTGAAAAACTATTTGATTATCTGATTCTGTAAATGAATTCAACCTTATTAATTCGTCATATTTTGTTGCATTATATATTTAAGAGATCCTACACAATGGTGAAAACATTCTAAACCATGAGAAAAATGAATAAATAAATAAAAATCTATGCACAAAATCACACAAAAAATTCTATAGAACTATATCAATATTCATATTTAATCGTCATGATTCAGTCCTTCAAATGTCTGTTTACTTCCTATCTGTCAAATGAGATTTTAACATCATCAATTTATCAGCATTCTTAACTTTATTGATAGTCCAATGAGTGCAAGGTATTGAAAAAAATTATTTTAGAATTACCTGAAAAAAGAAAAGCTTTGTAAAACTTAATTAGTTTATAAAAGTGTGGAAAGAGGATAATGCTTTTGCCTTTGAGATTATGCATCAACGGAATAAGACATTACACATTGAACAACCTTTATAAGACTGGGTTTGCATTCAAGTTGTAGCCTTTGTATTTTTAATTCTAAATGGGAAATGTCTCTCTTGGTTCAAAACATCCAAGAATGCCACATACAGTGACTGCTGCAAGGAATAACTTACAAAGCAAACATGTAACATCATTTTTTTTTTTTGGGTAAAACAAACATGTAACTCCGATGGAAGTAACTTTAAGAAATAGAGGATACAAGATCATGGCTCAAAATTTTTTATGAGAATCTAAATAACTTTCAATTAGATCGATTTACCTTTGGATCACCTTATAAAAGTTAGTTCAAATTTATATTTATACTTTGAATCCTAACGGAATCAAACCATCGTGCCCTTGATTATTTTAGGATGCTCTTCCATTTGAGCTAAGGATTTAATAAATTATAGAGAAAACACACAAAAAATAAAGAATTCTTATCATTCCTAGCAAACACCATCTTAAAAGAATTTCTAGCAAAATAGTGACATATTATATCTGATATACTCCACATAACCCTTACAAAATTTCTTGCAAGCTAGGCTCAAGAAAACATAAGGAGATGCAGCAAACCTATAGGATTCAAGACATCAATCTTCAACAAGATTTGAATATAAGACAGCATCGATGGTTGGAGTTAGTGAAGGACTACGATTGCAATATCCAATATCAGCTGGGTAAAGCAAATATTGTTGCTGATGCCTTAAGTAGAAAGAGCACTCGAGAAGTGATCGATTTTGAAGCAATCAGAAAGCCTCTATTGAAATCCATCATGGAGTTGGAGTTAGAGATTTTGACGTGATCATTGCCACCTTGACAGCGAGACCAACATTAAGGGACATGATCATCTCCTTACAACCTTTGGATCCAGTCTTGAAAGAGAAGATTGAGAAGATCTCTTTGGAGGTAATAGATTCTTCCTTGTTTAGTGATATGCTTTGATGTATAGGGGAGATTGTGTGTCCCATCAAATGAAGAACTTAAGAAGGAAATATTGTGTGAGGCCATCACTCCATGTGCACCGTACATCCCAATAGCACCAAGATGTACAAAGACTTAAAAGAGCATTATTGGTGGATCAGACTGAAAAATGATGTTGAGGATTTGTGTCCATGTACGTGTGGATTGTGTCTGTGAAATCCCTCAAAACCCTAACCCAAAAATCCATATTGTATGTCTGTAAACCAGGATTATGGGAAGAAGGGCAATTGTGGGCCATCCTAAAATGGATTTGACTTTGAACCAATAGAAAGTAGATGGAGATAATGCTAAGTTAGGAATTATGTCAGATTATGGAAGAAAAACTAACTCGAATGTTGATAGACTTGGTAGATGGATCAAGCGTATAGTAATGACACAAGTAGAAGGTCCTAGAAAACCAGGTAAGACCCTTCTATAACTTGGAAAAAAACCCAAGAAGAAGCTAGAGCTTTCAGAGAATTAAAAACCCCTTTTGATCAAAAGTGCTAGGCTTGGCAACCTACCTTGGTTGCCCTAGGTGACCAACATGTTTCGGGGCAAAAAGGGCATTTTGGGGAAATTAGGTTTTTGAAGCCCTATTTAATTGTTTTTAATTCTCAAACGTGTCATTATTTTCTAAAGTTGTCAGAGAACGTCAGAGACTCTCAAGAAAACCCTCTCCAAGGTAAAGGAAGGTCTAGGAGCATCCGTCAAGGTTTTTGTTCATCGTTTCACTTTCTAAAGGTTAGCATTCATTCTCTTTAATCTAGTTTTTCTCTTTCGATTGTTTCTACCTGCTGTATAGACCTTGAAGAAGTATTCAAGGTCTATACTTGCTGTAATTACCTATTCTTCTATTGTCTTAGCCCTGGAGTGAATCTCTATTCACTCTAGCTCTTCCATGAACTTCACGGTAAGATTTTGGTGAAGACTTCGTATAAGATCTATTGGATTATAATTCTCTTTGATTAGTTTGATCTCCAAACTATGTTAAACCATGTTCTATGATGATTTCAGACCTTTATCTTCTACTCCCTTTACTCTAGCGTGAATCTCCATTCACCCTAGTCTAGCCATGAATCTTGCGGTTTGATTTTGGAAGAAACCTAATATAGGATTCATTAGGTTTCATTCTTTTTGCTATGATTGATCCTTAAACCATGATAGATAATGTCCTACCATGATTTCAGAATTTCTTAGTTAATTTCGGAGTTGTTTGGAACCTAAACGATGAGTTTTCTACTGATTTTGACATTTTCTGTCCGTACACAGTAGCCTTGGTCGCTTGCCTTGGCAGCCCCGAGTGACCAAGCCTAATGCTGACAGACAATTGTCTGGGTTTTGTCCTCTTTTCAACTCTAAACCATTAGGATTTGTTTTTAACATTGAATCATCATGTTGTTAGGACTCTTTGTCAAGTTTGAACTCATATTTTGATCTACTCTTCAAAGGTTTTGAATCTGATAACAAAGTGAGGATGTTCACTTACACATAACCCTAGTTCCATTCTTAATTGTAACAGGACTTGAATGCATGTTCTATATTGTTGTTATATGATTTAGACATGATTACTATGACTCTATAATTTCATAATATAGTTTAGCAATGATGTTATTTATATATGATCCATGTGTGACTTTTTTGAATTTGAAATGAATTATGATATGATAATGTAATTGGAATCATATTTGAATGCAAACGTTAGGTTGTGGTTGTGAATTGTGGAATGCCATCCGGGTGTTTCTGTCTTGGGACATCAATGGAGGTGATATGGGACACAATCCTATGATGCCCCTTGACGCTTTTCGTGATCACTAGATGTCACAACTAAGAAGTCTAGCTGTGTTTGGTTAGAAACCCTGTCATATCATTGCCCTATCAGTGGGGTATTGATGCCAAGTGACCCGTGGCAGAGGTATTTGGTTTGTGGGTGACGAAGAATGCGAGAAGCATTAGGTGACACACAACATTGCTATGGGGCCATTCATTGGTAGGGCTGCTTATAATAGGCTTGGGCTCGTGGGTGCCCAAGATTGCAAGAAGCATGAGGGGACACGAGAGCTTTCCGCCCATTATATGTGGATGACCAATAGGGTTAAGGGAAGGTGTAATCCAAGAAGGAGACATTGACTCTAGATAGGAAAGGATACTGAACCAAGAAGGTGAGAAGCATGAGGGGAGGTATTTGGACTTGTATGATATGACTAAGTAAATGACTTGTATTAGGTTAGGCTTATCCCTGACACGCTCTAGTACTCATAGCAATGGTGTGGTGAGAAAGTGGTGACTTGAACCCCAATCATGGTTGTGAAATCCAGCCCTATCCTAACCTTGACCCGACTCGAATCCCTTGTTGTTTGTAGGTCCGAAGACCCGGAGTAGTGGAAGAAGAGACTTGTGGGCCCTCTTAGTTGAAGATTCGGTGTATGACTCAGAGCCTATGGATATTGACAGTGATGCCCCTTACTTGGATACACTATTAGTGTTTAGTGAGAAACTACACCTAGAAAGGGGGAAGCTTAGTTGAAGTACGTGATGCGCTTCCGATCTCGTTCTGAAGTTATTTCTCTAATCTAGACTTGTTGATTGACTTGTAGGAGAAAACCCAACTCAATTTGGATTAGTCTGTCCTTCTAATTCCCTGTCTAAAGTTGTTGTTCAGGCTTGGTCGACTGGCCCTATCGACCAGTCAGTCGACTAGCAGATTAATATATGCAAAAATTCCAAAATTCTTGATTATTTTAAGTGTACTTTTTGGGACCTCATGAATAGAACCCAATTCTAATCATTGGGACTCCAGAGAACGAGGAGTGACCTTCCCAAAGCCATTTCTTGAAGTTGGTGAAGATCCTTCACCTCAATCATTGCATTCCACCTCCATTGCTTCCTCAAGGTATGATTTTTCTCTCTCATCCTCTATTCTATTCATTCCTCTACTCTTTCTTGCTATTGAGACCATGGCTAAAGTGCTGCAACCTTGCAAACACTTGGTCATGTGTTTCCCCTTTCATTTCCGTTGTTTTCCTTCCATTCTTGCTATGCTATGCTTCCATTTCAATGACTAGCATTGCATTTTCATGATTCCTTTCATTTCAACTTGTTCTTGATCTAAATTGATGTGTAGATGTATGCTAGGTCTGATTTACTATTGGTTTATGATTCTAATCTAGTTCTTATGACTTCCTTAGTTGATTCCCCATCATTCCTTGCCATTACAACAAATTCCATTTCAATTCTTGATGTTTAGCATATAGAACATAAGGTTTCAATTTGGGTATTCCTAATTGGACCATTGGATCATGATAATATTTATTGTATAGTGTTCTTATACTGCTATAATCAATCCCTCCAAGTTTTGGATCTATCCGAGCCCCGGAAGATCAATTTCGGACCAAATTCACTATCAGCCCGTTACTGTTCATCTTGGTCGACTGAGTCAGTTAACCAGCCAATCGACAAGATGAGGACAACAACTCTATACTTGCTCGTTTTGCTCCGTTTGGTCTCCGATTTGATTGTTTCCTTCTCTAATGCTGCATATATGTTGTCTAGGGTTCAAGCACTAAGTTGGGGACTATTCTAAGTGGTACTTGCTATTATTTTCAATTTGATTAAGGTAAGGACGGTTATACCCATATGACATAGACTATGTGATTAATAGACTGATGTTGAAAACTTAGTAGGCTCATCTTATTAGTTGTATTTAGACATCATTTGACTACTATAGTTACCTTGTAATAGTAGCAACATGTTTATTTACTCTTGTATATCATGTCTATTTAATTCTTGTTATTTACTTATACACTTGATCATGCGATGTTATGATATGTCTTTGAATATGGTGATGTATTATGTATGTGTGATATGATGAACTGAGAATGTGATTGAATAACTATGATATGGGATTGAGGAATGTCCTACTGACATTTCTGCCCTTGGACATCGGAGGGAATAGTATGGGATGTTCTTCGAAGGTGTCCATCGACGCTTTCCCGAATTATTGGATGACATACATAGGACTTGTCTAGATGTATGGCCAAGATGTCCCTGTGAAACCCAGCCCTGACCTTGACCCGGAAACCCTATTCATTGTAGGTCCGAAGACCTGAAGTAAAGGAAGAAGCCAACTATGGGCCCTCTCAGTAGAAGACATGGTGTTTGACCTAGAACCCATGGAAGTTAATGATGGTGTTCCATATTTGGAAACTTGTTCTGAGCTAAAAAGGAAACTGCAGCTTGTTGAAGGTGAGTCTAGTTGATGGACTTGAAGTATAGTTAGACATGATTCGAAGGCATTTTTCTATACTAGGTAAGTCATATTTTGGATTTTTAGCTTTCTATTTAAATGAACCTCGAGTCTTCTTCATCTCCTCTGTTTCCCAAACCCTCTGAGACGTGTGAAGACTCTCTCTCAAGCCTCCCCTTTGCATTTTGGTGAAGATCTTTGCGAAGATTCAAGCATTCCATCTCCTATTCCTTCATCTAAGGTTTTTAGTCTCTCTTGTAATATACTTCTACTATTTTCATCTCTTTATGTTAGGGATTATGAAGTGGATGCTGCATTCTTGCAACCATTCCTTCTAAAATCTTCTTGTGTTCTTTTGTTTCATGATTTCATATTGATCTTCACCATGATCATTGTGGAATCTTCATGAAACAATGTCTATCCTTTGATTCATTCTTTGATTCGATTCTTAGCATGATTAGATCTATTCTTCATGGTAGACTAGTGTATGAATTCTGATTTCTTTTACTAGAATGAGAATCTTTTCATCTCTAGTTTTCCCTTTGAATTCATAGTATGTCTTCATTGAAAACCCCGATTGTTACTAATATAGAAAGTTTTGTTTTCCAATTCAGTATCTCTGTGTTTTGATCATTGATGGTGATTAGTCTTGCTCTTTAGTGTTAGAATATTGTTATAGTAATCTCCTCCAAGTTTAGTGATGTTTCAGATCATGTAAATCAAGTTTCGGATCAAAAACATCAATTCTATCTCTTACTGACTCAGTTGGTTGACTGAGTCAAGAGACCAACCAATCGACCAAGCAAGTCAGTAGCTCTATTCTTGGTCCCTTTCTGATTTGTTTGATCTTCTATCTTTTAGGTCTCTTTCCTAATAAGATATCTATAACTGTTTAGGGTTTATTTGCTAAGTTTGGAACCTCTATTTGATCTTTGGATATTCTTCAAAGCTATATAAGGTAAGGACAGTTATTTCCATAATTATATAAATTGCATGAATCTTAGTTTCTATTTTTGGATTTTCTTGGATTCTCTACTGTAAAAGTACTTTCTTATTATTGTACTACTAATGCAAGTGCTTACCTACAGTAGCATTACATACATGTGTTCTTTTAATTATGAATATCTATTAATGTCAGTTACTTATGAAATTGATCATGTCTATGTGAATCTTTCTATACGATGAGTTACCGGAATTATGTATGATATGATTGATTTGAGAATATGATTGGATAGGTATAGTCTGGGATTGGGAGATGTCCTTTTGACACTTCTATCCTTGGCCATCAACGGAAATAGTATGGGATGTTTTCGGGGGTGCCCATTAACACTTTCCCGGATTATTGATTGTAATACCTAGGACTGGTCTAGCAGTGTTTGGCTAGGAATACCCCGTTATATTAGACCCAAATCGGAAGGGTATTGAGACCGAATGACCAGTGGTAGCAATGGGGATTCATGGGCACTCAAGACCGATAATCAATCCGTGAGAGGACATGAATCACATTGTGGATACTCTCAAGAGGCCATTTATTGGTAGGGTTTTGCAAATGGATAGACTTGGGCTCATGGGCGCTCAAGACCAATAACCAATCCGTGAGAGGACAGGAATCACATTGTGGATACTCTCGAGAGGCCATTTATTGGTATGGTTGCAAATGGATAGACTTGGGCTCACGGGCGCTCAAGACTGGTAACCAATCCATGAGAGGATGTGAGAGCTTCCCGTCTTCTATTTGTGGATGACCAATAGGGTTGGTGAGTCTGTAGTCAAGGACTATGAAGACTCTAGTGTGAAGGACACCGGAAAGGATCGCTAGGGGCGAGGAATGGATGTATCTAGATTTGACTTGATGTAACTAAGTAGAAGACTTGCATTTGGCTAGGCTTAATCTTGACATGCGCCAATACTTAAACCAATGGTGATGTAAGAGAGCTGATCTATACCCCAGCCATGGATTGTCCTGAGGGATGAAGGACCCATTACCAAATGGCGTTGTGTGATGAGACCTTCCTAAAGAAGTATGGTGCTATGACTTAAAGCATGTATGCCAATAGAGACCAGCATACATAGAGTTAGAATCATACATACATCGTCTACTTCATATCATATTGCATTATGTTATGATTTGTAATCATGTTATTTATATTGTTGTGGATTAACTTGCCTTGCTGAGTTTCCTTGAAACTCACTCCTTTTGTGCAATATTTTTTGTTAGATTATCCTACAGGTACTAAATATTATGACAATCCATATGAAGAAATGCAAGCTGAAGAAGTATACTTCACGCAAGGTCTTGGCGGTTACGATGATAACGGTGATAATCCCTCGTGTGATCATGCTGTGTACTATGATTAGCCCGACATGGAGTGGAAGTGACCGTGCTTGATATCTGAAGTCTATACCTACAAGGATGTTCTTTACAAAGTTGAAAACTCTTTAGTTTAGTTTAATGATCTTTTCTTTACTTTCCTTTGAAAACAATTGTAGTTTCCTCTTGATACTTTTGAACTACATTCCGCTGCATTTGTGGAGTGAGATTCCACCTCACTCTACTCTTTTGATTATATTCATGTTTGGTATCATTTTTTGCACTCTGATTATATTGTCATATTCTTTCCTTATTTGGATCTCTTGATTATTATATTTATATATTGATTATATCTGTTCATGATTATGTTATTGCCTAAGTGGGAGGATGATTTCCTCGATACTTGATCTCCGGGCTGTGGATCACACACACAGGTATGCCAGATAGGGTACCGGCTAGGTGGATGTGATAGTCCCTATCGTATCAGACCCGAATCGGAAGGGTATTGAGACCAAACGACCTATGGTAGTGGTATGGTTTGATGGGCGCTCAAGACCGGTAACCAACCTGTGAGAGGACATAAATCATATTACGGATACCTGAAAGGGGCCATTATTGGTAGGGTTGCAAATAGCTAGATTTGGGCTCACGAGCGCTCAAGACCGGTGAGTCATATCCGTGAGAGGACGTGAGAGCTTCCCGTCTACTATTTGTGGATGACCAATGGGGTTGATGAGTCTAGTGAGTAATATCCATGACTCTAGTGTGAAGGATACCGGAAAGGATCACCCAGGGCAAGGAATGGACGTATCTGGATCTGACATGATATGACTGAGTATATGACTTGCATTGGGCTAGGCTTTACCGTGACATGCGCCAAATACTTATACCAATGGTGATGTGAGATAGTGGTGGCCTAAACCCCAGCCATGGATTGTCCCGAGGGATGCAGGACCCAATTCCCACCGGAGAACCCAAGATACTGAGATGGTTGAGGGAAGAGTGATTTGAGACCTACCCAAGGAAGTATGGTGTTATGACTTAAAGCATGTCTACCCTAGAGACTAGCATATGTAGAGTTAGAATCATATTTGCATCATCTGTCTCATATCATTTTGAACTCATTCCTTTTTGTCCAATTGTTTTGTTAGACCATTCCACAAGTTTTGAAGAGAATGATGGCACGTCCTTCGAGGCACCCTACGATGAGTCATACTACCCTCAAGGTAGTAGCTACTATGAAGATCACAGTGAGGGTACCGAAGAGGATTACGCTTCGTACCAGGATTAGTCCGGTACTGGTGTGGGAGCGGCCATGCTAAGTTTCTTACATTTATGTTTATTAGGACGTACTGTATAAGATGGAGGAAACATTTGTTTACTTATCCATCTTTTAAATTCTTCTTTTAAGACTTGGATCTGTAATTAACTTTCATGGATTTACACTTTAAATTTTGGACTTGTAACCTTAACTTGAATGATCTACTTTACTTTCAGCCCACTCTGCTCTCCCTATTTGATAAAAAAAAAAAAAAAAAAAAAAAATATAAAAAAAAAAAAAAAAAAATATATATATTGGTATCATTTTATTCCGCACTCTGATTATTTGTTTATCTAATCCATGATTTGTTTATTATATGCTTTTACCTTGATTATTATTGTTCATGATTGTGTTATCGCGTATGTGGGAGGCATGGTTGCTCGATACTTGATCCTTGGGGCTATGGATCACATACCCGGGTATGCTTGATGGGTATCGGCTGGGTGGATGTGACAATGGTGATAGTCCAAGAAGGATAATTTGCTTCCCGAGATCTCATGACCGGTAACCAACCTGTGAGAGATCAGAGTGATGATACCTTCCCGAGGAGGCTAGTGTTCCATCCTAGTGCATGTCCACCATTAGAGACTAACATCCATTAGAGTTAGTTGCATTTTGGCATATTGTCTCATATCATATTGCATCATACTATGTTTTTGAATTGGATTGTAATTGTTATTTGTATGTGAACTACTCACTGAGTTCTTTTGAGCTCACCCTTTAGGGACAATGTTTGTTTAGACTTTCCTGCAGGTATAGATGACACTAAGATCCAAGAGTATGAGACCTTGACGGGTGATCCGAGTGGTCCGTACAAGGTGTTGGAAAATATGACATTCACGGTGAAGAATGTTCATGTCTCAACTACGCATACCAGGATTAGCTTGACTCATAAGTTGGTCTACCCCGTACTCAATACGAAGACTTTTTAGTTTAGAAACTACATTCTTCTTAAGAATACATACTTTTGTAATACTTAGAACAATTTTTGTCTTTCTTTTTTGTTTTAGATGTATATCTTAGATTTGATTATTCTTCCGTGTTCTATTACTCTAATTATTTGACATCACTTCCGCACTCTGATATTGTTTTGAGATCCTTACTTTTGAGTTGATTCTTCAATTACTTAATATATTAATTTATTCTTACACATGATTGTACTATTGTGTGGAATGGTTGGATGATTGTTTGAGACTTGATCTTCGGGGCTGTGGATCACACCTCTAGGTATTCTAGGTAGGGTACCGGTTGGGGGATGTGACAGTGTCAAAGGATAAAAGCCATTCGACAATCATCTGTAGTTCTTTTGCAACCACTGCCCATACCAAGCTGGAAGTGGGAGGACATTACAATGGATTTTGTCGTAGGCTTACCTTGGACTAACAAGGGCAATAACACAGTGTGGGTGATCATGGATACATTGACAAAGTCGGCACACTTCATCCTTGTCACATCCACCCAGCTGGTACCCCATCTGGCATACTCGGGAATGTGATCCACAGTCCAAGGATCAAGAATCGAGGGACCATGCCTCCCACATACACGATAACATAATCATGAACAATAATAATCAAGGTAAAAGAAACTAATACTAAATATCATGAATAAGATAAGATTCAATAAATTAGAGTGTGGAAAAGCAGATAATGTCAAAGTATAAATGTGATCATAAAGGTGAGAGAATGTATGATAATCACCCTCTCAAAGCAGCGGAAATGAAGTATGATTAAATTAATTACAATTCCAAGTATCAAAAGATAATCCAAAACAAGTTAATTACATGTCCAATGGTTCCATAAATAGACCAGGGGAATGGGGCACTAGGCTAGGGTTTCTTCTGTCCTAATGATGGTCTCCTCAATGGTGTGGATGAAGAAAGCCCAGCTCTGCCACTCCCGCACTATCGTGGGGCTAACCCTGGTGTGAATAGTAATCCTCCTCGGCACCAACACTCTGATCTTCACCAAAGATACCACCCGGAGGGTAGTATGTGGGATCAAAGTCCATCTCAAAGGGGGTGCCATCATAATCTTCGATACCTGTAGGATAATCTAAAAACATTTGTACAAAAGGAATGAGTTCGACGAACTCAGCAAGGTAGTTATTCCATAATTAAAATCATACATATACAAAACATAACATAATGTAATGTGATATGGAACATATGATGCAAATATGATTCTAACTCTATGAATGCTAGTCTCTATGGTAGACATGCTTTAAGTCATAGCACCATACTTCTTTGGGTTGTCAGTCACTCCCCCTCAATCATACAAGATATCTTGGGTCTGCTAGGGAAGTTAGGCAAAGTCATCTCAAAAACCATGGTAGGGGAATCGGTCACCGCTCTCTCACATCACCGTTTGGTATAAGTACTGGCGCATGTCACAGTAAAGCCTAGCCCAATGCAAGTCATCTACTCAATCGTATCAAGTCAGATCCAGATACGTCCATTCCTCTCCCCTGGCGATCCTTTCCGGTATCCTTCACACTAGAGTCAGCGTAATCCCAGATTACGGACTCATCAACCCTATTGGTCATCCACAAATAGTAAACGGGAAGCTCTCACATCCTCTCGTGGATCGGTTACTGGTCTTGAGCGCCCGTGAGCCCAAGTCTAGCTATTTGCAACCCTACCAATAAATGGCCCCTTTCGGGTATCCGTAGCATGGTTTATGTCCCCTACCGGATTGGTTACCGGCCTAGAGAGCCCATCAAACCATACACTACCATGGGTCATTCGGTCTCAATGCCCTTCCGATTCGGGTCTGACACGACAAGGACAATCCTAGCCACCCAACTAGACAATCCTATGTATGTCATCCAATAACCCGGGAAAGTGTCGATAGGCACCTTCGGAGAACATCCCATACTATTCCCTCCGATGCCCAAGGACAAAAGTGTCAATAGGACACTCCCCAATCCCAAGTTATACATAGGCAATCATATATTCAAGTTCATTATTTCTCATGCATCCAATACATTTTCATAATAAAAGTTAAATCATGATATTGAAATGAATCATCATAGACATAAGTAATCAAGAATAATAATTTAACATGACAAGAGTATAAGAATTTCAATACTACTGTCCTAACACATGTATCATAGTCTTATGATAATTAAAAGTAATCAAGAGATTCTATTCTTTAAGTAAGAACACAACTCATGAGTTGATGATGACCTATATGTTTATGGAGATAACCATCCTTACCTTAGGTTGAGTTGATGATGAATTGAGAATACCAAGAAATGGTCCAAAAGAATTGTTAAAACCCTAAACAAATATCAATAATAAGTTAGAGAAGAAATCGGGAAGATCGGATGTGAAATGGGTCCAAACTGGCTAAAGTTGCTGTCAGCAACAACTTTGGTCGATGGTCTTTGGTCGATGGCATGGACCAAAGAGGATCGACCAAAAATCTCTTCGGGACAAAATAGTGGATTTTAGGGGTTTTCATCCGAAATTGGTTTTCCGGGGTTCGGATCAATCTGAAACTTGGAGGAATGCATAAGAACAGTATGAGGACACTATAAATCAAGAAAATAAAATAATCCAATGGTCTAAATAGAAAGCCCCAAGAGCACAAGTCAAGAGACAAGCACAGGCAGAATTGGGACCGAGCAGACCAGAAAAGCAGCAAAGCAGGGGAACAAGAAACGAGGAACAATGAAGTGAAAACAGAACAAGCAACCAACAACCCAGACAAAAGACAGAAGAGGAAAACAAGGAAACAAGCAGGCGAGAGGGGGCAAGCACAATAGAGGAAGGAAACAAGGAAGCAGAGGGACACGGAGGAGGGCAAGGGCAGCACCACCCCAAGCTCAACAGCAAGAGGGAAAGAAAAGGAGAAAGAAGGGGGAGACAACCTGTGGAAGATGGAGGCAAGAACAAGAAAACAAGAGTTGGGGAGTACCCACATAGCCAGGAGTGCGGGAAGCCCCCCACGCAAGAGGAAAGATGCAAAGGGCCAAGGCCAAGGTTATAATAAAGAAAGAGAATATCCAGGAATCATAACTGGTGATCGGGAAACTTGGTCGATGGCTTTGGTCGATGGCACGACATCTCGCAGAAAACAGGTTAGTCAGAACCGTGGGGTTTGGGGCTTGGGTCAAATTGAGTGAGGTTTTCTTCTACAATTCAATCAAAAAGTATAGTTTCGGGGAATACCTTCGGATTGTGCATGGGAGCTCATTAAGTAATTCAACTAAATCAATCTTCTCTGATGCGCAGACTTTCCTTAAACACTGACAATGCATTCAAGCAAGGGTTATCATCGTCAATGTCCATGGGCTCGGTCTCCGAATCATAGTTATCAATCAGAAGGGTCCACAAGTCTCTTCTACCACCGCTTCGGGTCTTCGGGCCTAAATACAATAGTGGATCCGGGTTAGGGTCAGGGTTAGAATAG
Organism: Hakea prostrata; assembly: GCF_041222555.1. Taxonomy (NCBI): domain Eukaryota; kingdom Viridiplantae; phylum Streptophyta; class Magnoliopsida; order Proteales; family Proteaceae; genus Hakea; species Hakea prostrata. The sequence goes on from NW_028291233.1 coordinate 36,514, forward strand.
GGCTGGATATTACAATCCTAATGATGACTACCTTCATGATGAATAGATTGGCAAAATTGTATGTGGATAATGTAGTGAAACTACATGGCATGCCTGTTAGCATTGTGTCGGATTGAAATCTAAGATTTACCTCAGGATTTTGGAAGAGTCTATAGAAAGCTTTGGGCACCTAGCTAAATCTGAGCATGCTCATCATCCTCAGACCAATGGACAATCTGAAAAACGATTCAAATTTTGGAGGTTATGCTTCTTGCTTGTATAGTTGACATAGGCGGAAGTTAGGATGAGCACTTAGCATTGGTGGAGTTCGCCTACAATAACAACTATCAGTCTCCCATTGGCATGTCACCATTCAAGGCCTTGTATGGATGGACATGTAGAACACCACCCTATTGAGATGAAGCTGGAGAGCGAAGGATTTTGGGCCCTGAGTTAATTGAATCAACGGGGGATATGGGGTATTTGATTAGAAAAAGGATCAAGATATACCTTGAGTTTTGAGTAGGTGAATGAGCTTTCTTGAAGGTTTCACCGATGAAGGGTGTGATGAGGTTCAACATCAAGGGTAAGCTCAACCCAAGGTATATTGATCCATTCAAAATTGTGGAGAAGGTGGGACCAGTTGCATATCGGCTAACACTCCCGTCATATTTGTTAGGTTGCATTATGTGTTCCACGTTTCTATGCTTCGTCATTGCATAGAGAAACCGGAATACCTCTTACCATAAGATCCTAAAGGGTTGAGTGCAGACCTTTCTTATGAAGAAGAACTTGCTGAAAATTTTGACTACAAGGACAAGCAACTCCGGAATCGAACCATACCATTGATGAAATTTTGATGGAAAAATCATATTTTTGAAGAAGCCTTGTGGGAGAAGGAAGATGAGATGAGAGGAAAATATCCAACCCTCTTTGGAGCCTCAGGTATGCTAATTTTGAGGATGAAATTTCTTTTAAGGGGGTGAGGATGTGAAATCCTCCAGAGTCCTAACCCATTAACCCAATGGCTTCAAGACCGTGAACACAGATTGGAAGTAGGCAACAACTCTAGACCATACGAGTTGAGCTTGGGTGTTCGAAAATTGAACCTATGGAAGTGGATGACCACGATGAAGACCCGATCACTCTAATGGAGTCCAAGAGAAGAGAGAAAGTAAGTCTCGAAGGCATAAAAAGGAGGTTTTGGCCTAGAAAAGACCTTTCTACCCTCCAAATCCCGTCAAAATCAACCTTCAAACGAAGGAGAAACAGAGCAAGTTGATCGCTCATTTTACTATAATTGTTTTAGCTGATTCCACGTCACCAGACCATAAGAAATTCCTCATCCACCTTTCTGGAATTCTAATTTTACTACTACGCCACTAGTAAATAGAAAAATTGTTGATAGGGAAGCTAGCAATGACTGACCAAATCAATTCTACCCTTCTTGCTTGAGAAAAAACTACTCCTTCTAACCCTGAAGGTGATTTTTTATCTTATCAAGAAAGGGCAACACCTTATCATGACTTACGCTTTGAAGGCCTCTACACCAAACTATCTAATATGGAGTTTTGCAACAGGAATTTTCATTACATAAAATATTTTTTGTTTCCAATGGGGGACCTTCCCTAGAAACAACTTACTCTTGTCCAGGCTAATATGTTGGCTTAAGAACACTCGATACATTTTTAAGAACAACAACAAATTTTTGACCTATTTCAATGATGCATCCAAAAATAAGGATGTCATCAACATACAATAAGTGGGAAGGGATAGCTCATCTAAGACCAGGAAAAGGACACCATCTACCCTCCTTCACCATAGTGGTTAGCTCCTCACATAGAACAACTTTGCCTACATCTTGCTTAATACAATATTAGGTAGGAAATAATTCCTTCCAAGAAACTGAAATTAAATGCATGAGATAGGAAAATGAAATGCCGTTCATATGACTATAGAATTTTAATTAAACCCAGGATCAAACATGTCAAATCAGCAAAAAAATGTTAAGTGCAGAAACTCATCCGAATCCATAAGATTTAGAAAAGATTTGATTGGGATGTTGATCTGAATCCCTGAGATTTAATGATGATCGTTGATCTTCCAAGCCTTGAATGCAGGCCCTCCTTTTGAGAATATCTTTTGATCTCTCTATTCTCTCTCTAATGATGGGAGTTAAAGAGAAAAGCAATGCATTTGGCTTGGGGACCATGACCCCTTTATATACTACTCAATATGAGCAGTTTCAATTACTAACTTAACCCATCATAAAGTTTAACAATTAGATTAGTTTCATAAATAATCTTAACTTGCATTTTGGTCTCTACACATAGGAGGCCACACTTTACAATGCTTTATAACTAAACTGATAACTATAATATGTTATGTTATAAGATAGCATAAATACACATTAATTTATTTAATATATTGCCCATAAATTAGATTTTTGGCAATATATTTAACTTTATAAATGAATATTATACCTTAAGAGCTCATGAATTTTTGCTATCAAAACTTTATGCATCTTAACAATCTTTCTTTTAATTATATAGGCATGGGACCAAGGCGATCTTTATCACTTATATGCCGTGATTAGACCCATCAATGATCACATATATCTATACAACTATAGTGAAGATCAAGTGTGGATGTGTAGCATGGAAATATCATTTTATGTGATTTAACATGCCTATTTCCAACTAGTCCACCTAAAACCTTAGTGAGATCAAACCACAAGATAAATAGAGTGAAAATAAACTGAATGCTTTACTACAGTAAACAATTTTTAAAATACCCATAAATCGAAATAATACTAAAACATGTCTATAACGAAAGAAACCATCCAAAGTTACATACTCCCACTAAAATTGAACATCCTCAAGTGAAATCACATCCATACAAGCAATGTGCTCATGAAACACTTTGGGTGCCAATGCTTTAGTAAGCGGATCCGCAATCATGGAGTTTGTACCGATATGTTCTACAGACACAAGTCCACTCTGAACTCTTTCTTTAAAAACTGGGAACTTGATGTCTATAAACTTCGACTTTGTTGAGCTCCTATTGTTGTTAGAATATAATATTGCTGATCTATTGTCACAAAATATCTTTAGTGGTCTTTCAATGCCATCTATAATGTGCAGCCCCATGACAAATTCAGCAGCCATATCCCGTGATTGGATGCTTCATAACAAGTTATAAATTCCACTGCCATGGTGAAAGAGGCAATAAGAGACTATTTAGCACTCTTCCAAGGAGATAGTGGCTCCAACAAGCAAGTAAATATAGCATGGAGTGGATTTCATACTATCTTGGCATCCAACAAAATCAGAGTCAGTATACCCAACGATCTCAATCTGATCTGACCTCCGATACGTGAGCATATAGTCTTTTGTTCTTTGTAAATATCTCATGACTCGCTTGGCTACCTTCCAATGATCCTTTCTAGGATTTCTTAAGTATCTACCTAACATGCCAACAATATAAGCAATATCTGGACGTGTACAAACCTGAGCATACATTAGACTCCCTACTGCCGATGCATAAGGAATCTTTTGCATTTCTATTTTCTCAAAATCATTCTTTGGACACTGTTAGAGACTAAGTTTATCTCCCTTAGCAACAGGAATATTACCTGGTTTGCAGTCTTGCATGCCAAACCTTCTAAGTACATTTTCAATATATCTCTTTTGTGATAAACCAAGCACACCCCGAGGATGATCCCGGTGTATTTGTATACCTAACACAAAAGAGGCATCACCAAGATCTTTCATTTCAAAATTGTTTGATAGAAATCTCTTGGTTTCATGCAACATACCTATATCATTGGTGGCAAGCAATATGTCATCCACATACAAAACCAGGAAGATGTATTTACTCCAACTGAACTTATGGTATATGCATTCATCGACTATATTCATCTCAAACCCGTATGAGATGATTACCTGATGAAATTTAAAATACCATTGACAAGAAGCTTGCTTAAGTCCATAGATGGATTTCTTTAACTTGCAAACCATCTTCTTTGCATCTCCATATACAAAAATTTTTGGTTGCACCATATAGATTGTCTCATCAATGTACCCATTGAGAAACGTAGTCTTAACATCCATCTGATGAAGCTCAAGATCAAAGTGTGCCACAAGTGCCATTATTGTTCTGAAAGAGTCCTTCGTTGAAACCGGAGAGAAAGTCTCTTTATAATCGATGCCTTCTATCTATGTAAAGCCTTTAGCAACAAGATGTGCTTTGTACCTCTCCACATTGCCTCTCGAATCCCTTTTGGTTTCAAATATCCATTTGCAACTAATGGGTTTTGCATCAACAAGCAATGGGACAAGATCCCAAACGTTATTATCCTTCATTGACTTCATCTCATCATTCATGGCATTGATCCACTTTTGAGCTTTAGAACTTTCCATGGCTTGACGGAAGTTGATTGGATTGTCTTCCACCGCATCAATGTCATACTCATGTTCTTGGAGATATATGATGTAATCATTTGGCACTGCATGTCACACCCACCCGCCGGTCTCAGTTACCCGCCCGACAACCCATGGGAGAGATCCGTCACAGGATCCACGGTTCTAGTCTATCAATAATAATAAATGCAAGTAAAGACAATCATGAGCAAGAATAGTTCAATAATTAAATAAAAGGATTATAGGTGTCCAAATACTCCAATAAAATAATCAAGGAAAGAATAAATAATCAAAATGAATACGAATTCAGCGGAAGCAATAAAAAAGAGTTATATAATTTTCTTTCCAGTTTCCTTCTCTAAAGCTAAATAATGTTTTTCATGAATTTCTAGAAATGGGGTCCTCCAGTTCTTCTCCATATTGTGAGAAAATTGCCTGGCAACCTGTCTCCTCTGCCCATCAATGGGTGCTATAAGCGCATTCCATGCACTCACAGGAGCTCCTGCACAGGCTATCTCCTCCATTTCCCATTGTCGGTGCCACATCTTCTTCATACGGGAAGGTTCCTTCATAGAAAACCAATCCATCTTCCTGCGTATTTCCTCCATCTATACAAGCTAATAAAACATAGACAAATAAAGGAATGAGTTATGGAGAGCTCACTAAGAACAAACAATGATTCCCATCCATATGTCAAACCAATCAGAAATCCATAAATGATATGTATGAATGCAAAGTAAGAATACCGCTAAGATCTAACCATACGAGTCTCTAACAGTTGACATGCTTTAAGATATACACCAGCCCTCCTCTAGGTAGGTCTAGTCACTCTAATCCGGCAAGGACTGGTTACCTCTGTAGGGATCCTGGGTAAAATGGAAAGTCCACCACCTGGCTCTCAAACCATGGCTGGGGTTAAGTCAACACTCTCTCACCAGGACCATTGGCATGAGTACTGGCGCATGTTGGGGTTTCTAATCCAATGTTCATAAAGGTAACATACTACATGAAGTCCAGATACATCCCCTATGGCACCAACCAACTCGATTCAATATCCTTTGCAACCTAAGAATAAGAACCCTCACGGACTTGTTACCGCTATTGGACTCCATTCCATAACCCTATGGTCATCCACATATTGTTGGGGCAGAATGCTCTCATGACTCCTCACAACACCCAGTCCATTCCTTGGACGTCCATGAGCCCAACCCTAACATATGCAACCCTACCATTTATATGACCAACAATGAACCATCGTCACATCACTGTCATCATGGGTCATCCGGCTTCAATTCCCCTACCAAAAGGGTAGTAGCATGTGGGGTACCTAACCATGCAACTCTAGACTCTACTTAGGTATGTCATCCAGTAGCTATGATAGAGCTAGAGACATTAGCGAGCATGTGTCCCATACCACAGTCCTCTGATATCCCAAGCTAGGATATCCCAATGGAATACCCCTTCCATTAGAACCACAAACAAATCAACCTCAGCATATCACATTCATAATCCAAAAAGTATAATTAAAAACAATACAAATAGAAAGCATATCATAAGATCAGTATGCTAAACAAGGTTATAGTAGTATATGAAAAGAAAGAACAGTAATAACAGACACTGGACTAGCATGTTTAAGTCATTTTATAAAGAAAGGATTGTATGTCCTTACCTGTAATTATGCAGAATTTCTCTAACTTGCAATCCATAAACTATTATAAGACTTTTATTTGAAACAGAGAAAACCTATATACAGGGTTACAATAAGGTATAAGTAGAATGAATCAAATCGGATCAAAACTAAAAGTCATTTGGTCATTGGAAACCAGCCGGTCGCTTAAGTTGAGCGACCGCCACTAGTGACCGCCCCAAAAACAGAGAGTTTTCAATCCGAAACTTAGGCTTCTGATCATCTAATTTCAATCCTAATTTTGAATGATCATAGTCCGAATCTCAAATCTATCACTCCCATAACCACGGGTGATACTAAACCTAACCAAAGACATCAAATTGGTTATCCAAAATCCTTCCTCTTGATTAGATCAGCCCTTTTCACGAAAGTAGGGTTTTGTTTTCGGATCTGATCTCACCAAGATCAACAAAAAGGTAGGCAGTGCAATAGAAGGATCAAGAACAGCAAAAGGGAAACACTAATCTACTTTTATCATAGCAAGTGGTGAAGTATGAGTGAACAAGGAATCACTTACCTCAACCAGATCGACTATGAAGGATAGTAGAACCTTCTGGGACTCTAACAGCACTCCAGATCTGCTTTCAGCACGTCTCCACAGCCGTCTAACCTAAAAAAACAGTAATCCCGAATATAATATTCGTAAAATAGGCGAGGGTTACTATTTATAGAAGTCATGGGGCAAAATGGGGCAAAACCCCGCAACCAAGAATAGGCGGTCACTTGGTTTAATCAATTACCACTAGAAACCGCCCCATAAGTATATTGCTATACAAGGGTGCTTTGCTCAGGGGGTTGATGTCCAAGTACAACCTAACCTTAATGAAGACATGGGGGAGGTCTTACCTTCATTCCGGACATCTCCAGACATCACTTGCCTTCTAGAAGTCCAACTACCAAGCAAGGCAAGCTCTTCATCAAGAGAATCCAGATCCATGGGTTCAGGGTATGGATCATGGGCTTCTATCCGGACACTCCACAAATTTACCCAGCTAGACCTTAAGGTTCTCGGACCTGCAATACAGATCCCGGGTTAGAAATACGGGGGTTGTTACACCGCACTTTTCCTCTCTCTAGTGGATCTCCTTGGAGGCACAGGTTCTTGAGGTGGTGGAGGTTGTTCGTCTAGAATGAGAGGCTCTTGGATATTGTCTTGATTTTGGTCTGCTTCTTGAACAATGTCAAGAATAGGACCCTGATCAATGTCAATAGAAGTTGTAGGAATTTCAACGTATTTCTCTTCTTCTTCAAAGACAAAATCCCCAACCTTATCTCCCCTCGCAACCTCAACATCCTCAAAGAACCGGGCATTTCCCATTTCAAAATTTGTCTTAGTAGTGGGATCATAAAATTTATAACCCCTAGACCTTTCAGAGTATCCAACAAAATAGCAACTTATCGTTCTTAAATCCAGTTTACTTTCATTAGGCCTATAAGGCCTTGCCTCAGTTGGACATCCCCAAATGTGTAGATGCTTCAAGCTAGGCTTCTTACCTATCCATAGCTCATAAGGGGTTTTGGCAGTTGCTTTAGTCGAAACCCTATTAAGGATATATGCTGCAGTCTTAAGTGCTTTTCCCCAGAGTGATTTAGGCAAGGTAGAATGACTAATCATACTCCTTACCATGTCTTTAAGCCTTCCATTTCGCCTCTCATCAACACCATTCATAGTGGGTGAACCCGGCATAGTGTATTGTGGGACAATACCGCATTCTTCTAGGAACTTAGCAAATGGTCTTGGACGTTGTTCACCTGAACCGTCATACCTGCCATAGTATTCACCACCATGATCAGATCTGACATTTTTAATCCTTTTACTTTGTTGGTCTTCAACCTAGCTTTGAAACTTTTGAACACATCCAAAGACTGCTTTTTCATGAATGAGATATAGATAGCCATATCTGGAAAAATGATCTATGAACGTTATAAAATATTTTTGACCATTCCAAGTGGCTACAGGGAATGGCCCACAAATATCCTTATGTATAAGTTCCCATCTAAAGTTCTATTGGCTTCAAATCTCCTGACAAATGTGAAAATCTATAAAATCTAGGGGTGCAAGAATTTCATCTGACACAAGTCTCTCCATTCTCCATTTGGAGATGTGAGCTAATCTTTTGTGCCAAAGCGTAGCTGAATCCTCACTAGTTAATTTTCTCTTAATAACTTGTGTAGTTAAGTGCAGGGATTCATTATGAAGCAACTAATTCAATTAAATAAAGATTATCATAGCCTAATAAAGAACCGAAACCAACCAATTTTGAATCATGAAACAAACTAAATTTTCCATTCCCAAATGAACAAGAATAACCAAACTTGTCCAAAGTAGAAATAGAAATCAAATTTCATCTAAACGATTGTACAATAAACGTTGCATCAAAATCCAAATAGTGTCCAATTTTTAACAATAATCTAAATTTTCCTATTGCCTCGACTTGAACCGTCTTGCCATTGCCTACATAGATGTATTTTTCACCATCACTTGGCTTTCAGTAACTCAAGCAACCCTGCATAGACACACTAATATGAGTTGTTGCACCAAAATCTATCCACCATGTGTGTCGTGTGTCGTGGTACCGAAGTTAAATTAAATTCAGAACAAACCAAATTAAGAAGCATACCTTTCTTAGCACGCCATGCGTGATAGTTAGTGCAATGCTTCTTTTGATGACCTTTAGCCCCACAAAAGAAGAAACATTTACCATATGGTGCCTTTTGTTGTTTCTTATTAGGTGTTGTATTTGCAACCTTAGTATCCTTCTTCCTTTTCTTCCCTTTGTCCTTGGAAATACTAGTCAAATGAGCACTTTTTTTCTTCTCTTGCATCAACCTTTCCTCTTCTTACACACAATGAGAGATGAGCTCATTAAGAGACCAAGTCTCCTTTTGACAATTGTAGCTCACTTTAAATTGACTGAATTGTGTGGGAAGAGATATAAGAACTAAATGGACTAACAAATCTTTAGAAAGATCAAGCTTAAGTGCTCGTAATTTAGAAGCAAGATCATCTCCATGATGTACTCCTAATGTTTCCTTTGCTTTTATACCTCATTGAGATTAGGTTTACCAAGAATGTACTTGTTTTAGCCTTTTCATTTTTGGCAAACCTCTGGTCAATATCTTTAAGGAACTCCTTGGCCATAGTTATTTTTTCTAAAATTGTGCCCTTAAATGCTTAGGGAATGGCCTTCTTCATGATCATTAGACACATGCGATTTGACCTCTCCCACCTTTCCTTGTTCCTTTTTTCATCAGAGGAACTTTCATTTGTAAGAGGTGTTGGAGGGTCTTCCCTTAATGCAAGGTCAATATCCATGACTCCGAGAACTACGTGGAGATTCTCTTGCCATGATTTAAAGTTAGAACCATTCAACATAGGAATAGAATTAATGTTAGCTGATATATTAGAAGTAGAACCCATAGCTAAAATAGAGAATATAACAAATTCAAATAAATATGCTCACAAATAATAATAACTTTAATCTATAAATTCAAATAAGAGTAACCCATCACAAGATATCGGACGTTCCATTAATATTTAGTCTTTGGATAGAAATATTAACTTACGATTGATAACTTGGCATGGTAATCAAACACAGATGATAAAGAACATGTCGAATCAATAAATCTTCCTCTGGGCCGATTTATCAATAACTTGTAAAACTGATTAATTGTCACATGCTTATTACCACAAATGTGTATGCAATTCTGTTGAATATCAATCTTCCTTTGGGCGGATTAATATTCACTTAAGTTACATGCACATAATTGTTTGTAATTTGAAATAAAATTAATCTCCACAAAGAGGTCACTTTGGCGATATATTATTTCAATCAATTTATTCCAAAATACATATACTAATATTTGAATTATTAATTATACCAAAATTCAAACACTGAATCCATAATGAATTTTCAAATGAAAATAACATTAATTAACTAAGAAATGTACTTTCATAATTAATTAATCACTTAAATACAATAACTTAATTAAACATGAATAAAAGGAACAAAATCATAACATATTAACCATAATAATGAGAAACAATCATCTGAATATCATAAATATGTAGCCAACAAGAAAATTAGTAATCCACGAATAGATTTCGTTTCTAATTAAACCTTTTTTTTTAATTAAAAAAATATCCCTAATTCTCAAATCACATTCTCATGTGATCTAATCCCAATGATTCAACATGAAAAGTCTTTGATACTACTTGTAGAATTTTAATTAAACCCAGCATCAAGCATGTCAAATCATCGATAAAATGTTAAGTGTGGAAACTCACTCGAATCCATAAGATTTAGAAAAGATTTGATTGGGATCATTGATCTGAATCCCTGAGATTGAATGATGATAGATGATCTTCCAAGCCTTGAATGCAAGCCCTCCTTTTGAGAATATTTTTTGATCTCTCTATTCTCTCTCTAATTATGGGAGTTAAAGAGAAAAGCAATGCATTTGGCTTGGAGACCATGACTCGTTTATATACTACTCAATATGTGCAGTTTCAATTACTAACTTAACCCATCATAAAGTTTAGTAATTAGATTAATTTCATAAATAACCTTAACTTGCATTTTAGTCTCTACATTTTGGTCTCTACACATAGGAGGCCACACTTAACGATGCTTTATAATTAAACTAATAACTTTAATATGTTAATGTTATAAGATAGCATAAATACACATTAATTTGGTTAATATATTGCCCATAAATTAGATTTTACTCTAACAATGACAACCATCAAAATAGATGAAATTGCAAAATAGTAACAAGTACTGATATCATGAAAAAACATCATGCCATAATCTTACTACCCAAAAACTTCCTCAAAGATATATCACTTTACATTCATAACAAAAATCATGATAAGAAAAAGGAAAGAAGCCTCCATGTTAATTTAGTTCCTTAATCTATTTCTGAGAAGAAAAAAAATCGTACTCAATGAAAGGGTGGAAACTCGAGAATAAAAACATTTTATATCAACATTGATCTTTTGGAGGTTGAAAAACACCCAATCAACATCAAGTTGCATTGGAGAAGACCTAACTTTCTCAATGAGAGGGTTTAAATCCAACTCATAAGACATAGAGTCATGCACCCATCACTGCACAGTTGTACACAAACCCACCTGCTCGCTCTCTGACAGAAAGAACATCCCAGTCTGGTCCTCCTTCATTCCCATCCTTTGGACACCACGAATACACTACGATACCATCACCAGTAGGCCTTCTTCATCCACCAACCAAGATCAACTTGTCATCACATGCCCTAAAGGCTACACCCCAACCATTGTTGGTGCCATCTCTGACTGGCAATCTCTTCACAACATTCCATGTATTACTTGTTTTGTCATATTTGTTCACCTCATTTGTAGTTACATAAGCAGCATAAAGCTGATTCTTAACTACAGCCACCAGAGGAGGAGACTGCATAGGTCCACCCCAACTAGGAATCATGTCATTTATCATCCTCCATTTTCTTGTCTCAATATTGTACTCTTCCCCGCTAGTTAAAGGCTCATGTTGATTGGAAACTCCTCCAATGACATAAAACTTGCCATCCATGAAGAATCCTGAACAGAGTCTTCGAGGCAAGTTCATATCTAGCAAACTTTCCCAAGAACCCAATTCGGAATTGAAAAGCTCAGCAGATTTCAGAACACAAGTATTCTGGTCAATTCCTCCAGCAACAATGGCAATTTCTCCTTTGCTACCGGAAGCAAACAAACAAAGGGGATGATTCATTAAGGGGCCTCTAGACCATTGATCAATAAGCATATTGTACTTCCATATTGCTAATCTTGATATCTCCCGACCAAAAACAAGCAGATTAGTTCCTACAGCAAGAGATTCTTTGTTTGCATATGTGAAGCAAAAATCACATGGCATTGTAGGTAACCTCATCCACCTATGTCTTGCAGGATCAAAGGCCTCCCAAGGCATATCACTACAAGCAAGATAAACCCATTGTTCTACAACACTCATCTGCCGGCCTCAATTTGTAAATAACCCCACTAGAAATCAACTCATTAATCTTTTTATTGACTCCAGCAAGATTTGGGTAATCAAATCTACTTGCCCAAATCAGAATATCCATAGCAATGTTATCACTAAGACAAGGTATAAGTCTATGATCACCTGATGAATGGCTCGTCAAATCTCCACCACATTGTCTAGAAATTGTTAGCTTCTTTAGATGAGAATCTAGAGCATCTGTATTGACATACTTGTCGAACATATTCTCTCCAATATCCATCAAGTTTTCCAACATACCTTCTCCAAGTATTTCCTTTTTTTTTCTCTGCCTTGACAGTATCTTTGCAAGCCATTGATAACTCTGTAATAGAAACAAAAGGAAATTAGAAGGAAAATATTAAATCATAAATGAAATCTAACCAAGAGTTAATGGGGGGGTTTCAAAAACTGATTAGAGAATTCAGATGGTATCGCATGCATCATGGATACTCTCAGAGGGGGGAAAATCTGAACTAGAAACCAAAGGGAATTCATAGTCTAAATTTCATCCTCAACTGATACATTTTCAACTGAAGAAGCATTATGAAAGGAGCGAGGCAAAAATACCTGAAGAAAATAAAACGAATAAATAGAAGAAAGATCTCAACAAAGCCAACAGCCTAGCCGAGAAATGCTATGCACTTGTCTAAATTTAACGAAGCACCAGGATCTCTACAATTCCAACCTGAAAATTGTTGAATGCCAAAAATCACCAACGAATAGATTCAAACAAAGACCAAATAGTTCCAGTGTAAAAGATCTTTATACAATAGTCCACCAGAAATTGATCATAAATTCATGTTTCCGGTGGATTGTTTAGACAAAACTTCATCATAGTCTCATCAGATCTAATCAAAGAGAGGAATTTCAAACTTCAGAACTTCTCTTCTCACTTCAAAACTGCTTCTACTTCAACGTCTTCCTTTCTTCTTCTTCTTCTCTATCGCTCTCACCCTTTAAAAATGAGTGTTTTATGATTGTTTTCGTAAAAAGTGGGGAAAGGATTAATACGGAATGGAGAAAATGTGAAGAATTTGTAAAGCGAAAAATGAATAATGGCCACCCTATTTTCTATTTTTGGAATAGCGGTTTGTCTCGGCTAGGTTGCATGCACCTTGGAGTCCGGATCACCTCCGCTAATGCTTTTGGACCACATAAATGGGGGTGGGTGCCCAATGAAAATTTATTTTTCGATTAATTTTTAATATTGACCCCATGGGCCTCACCTTATTTTTATGGTAAAAAAACATCATGGGCTCACATTGTGCTCCCCGTCAAAGGAGGTGATCTAGACTCTGCACCTTGAACTATATTTTATCCGTTAATAAGCACTTATCTTCATCTACCATTATGGATAAGCATCTCACTTTCTTATTGGTTTACAAAGAAATGTTGTCCGCCTTCTTGATGGCTCCTATTGGAGCTGCTATGGCGCAAAGACCACTTATACGTGGGGGTGAGGAGGTGTTGAAATCATGGTCTAGCTTATTTGAGGTGAGGAGACTCATTGAGGAAGATGACTCCCTTCCCTATGTTGAGCCACTGGAGATAAATGACATTCAAAGAGCAGTTTACAAACCCGATCATCTTGTTGATGAATGTCTTCACTGGGAATTGGCTCTTGTTGGGTACATGTTTGGACCCTATCCTACTTTCACTATCATGAAGTGCTTCGGTGATAATCCCTTGGATCCTAACTGAAACCCTAATTGCAGGTATGAGAACATGAGCAACCAGTAGGAAGAATTTGTGGGCCATACAACTTGAGACAATTGGATTAGCACCAGAATCCATGGATTTGGATGGTGAAGATATGGTCCTCTGCTTTGATGGAAACTGGAAGGTAATCCTACAAGAACCTAAATGGTTTGGGCAGATGGATTTTCAGCTTGCGAGTGACAAAGTTGAGAGGTGCCCTAGTCCAGGTAAGAACCTCTAGAATGATTACTATGCCGGTGCAAGCATGTGGGTTCAATCAAGATTGAGAAACCTCCTTAGTACTACAAAGTACTAGGGCGGTTAGTCAAGGCAGTTGATTGACCAATCCACCACCCCTTGGCTAGTTAGTCGATTCAGTACAAGTAGTTTTGGGATTTTTGCTCCCAACACCCCTATTTAAGGTTTTAAAACCTTGACTTCACCATTATTTTACTCTAAGACAACATTTTTTCATAGAGAAAATCACATGTTTTAGGATTTTTCAGAGAAGATTCTCTACATCTCAATCTGATAATTAAATTAGAGTTTAGTTTTATTTCTTGTTTGGGTGCTTAGAATAGTGATTCAGAGATGAAGTCCATGCCTAAGATCAACCTAGAACCCATGAAAGTTGGGTAATTGAAGATGTGGAATTCGAATTTGAATTATGCTCGAGGGCACTTGGTGGTTGGTCAGGGCGGTCGGTTATTGACCAACCGGTTTAATCAACTGGCCCCCTTGCTATCTTGGTTTTGAAGTTTGATTTGGCTGAAATGACTCTAAACCCTAAATGCAATTATATGAACATGTTCTTAAGACCTACTATGATCTATTAGATTACTAGTTTGAAGGTTTTGGATGTTGATAAATTAAGGAGAACAATGCACTTAAGCTTGGATGGGATGGTATGCTATTCCTATTATCTATTGTTTATTTATGATGTTATAGCATGCTGGAATGAACTTTTTAGGAATGATTAAATATGTGGGAACTATTGGGAATAGTTATTTACTGCTGTTCATTGTTTGCTATAATATTATAGTGATACGGAATACATGATTTTGGATTTGGGATTGCTTTAGCTTGTGCTAGGTCTCTTAATTGCATTAATATTATATCAAATCCTTCATATTTTAATGAGATTAATTGTTTTTCTTTATTTGGATTTTTATTATAAGCAAAGCACTTTATCATAATTGATTCTTTGATGCCTCTATTTCCCGGCTCGATAGAGAGGGCTCTAAGAGTACACTAGTCAAGGATTGCTTTAATTGGGCTTGGAAAGCCTCTCCGAAACCTTGCTACAACCTTGCTATATCCCCGCGTCCTTTGCACGGCTCGTTCTTCGAGCCCTGCTTCGGTCAAGGGCTCCCCAAGGACCGACCGTATGGAGTATAGCCAAGTGGTAAGGCATCGGTTTTTGCCAGCTTGATTGGACCAAGCCTCCGCAATTTCAGAGTCTCCCTATCGAATGGCCTGTTCTCCCCGGTTGGGGGAAACCCTTTGAAATGATTTCAATATTGGACCTTGGACATATAATAGTTTTGAATCGAATCTCTTTAGAAAGAAGATCTTTTGTTTCATGGTAGCCTGCTCTAGTCCCCTTACGAAACTTTCGTTATTGGGTTAGCCATACACTTCACTTGTTTCTAGCGATTCACATGGCATCATCAAATGATACAAGTCTTGGATAAGAATCTACAACGCACTAGAACGCCCTTGTTGACGATCCTTTACTCACACAGCATCTAGGGTTCCTCAAACAATGTGATATCTCACACCGGGTAAATCCTTAACCCTTCCTCCTATTACTAAGAGTATAGAATGTTCTTAAGAATTATGGCCAATACCATCTGTGACTCCATATTTAGGCTTGAAGGGAATGCTATGTCTCGTAGGTAAAAAGGGGTTACCCGACGCAACGCAAATGAACGTGAGCTGCTATACTCGAACTCCCCGCTAGCCATCGGGGACCGAGTGGTAAGGCCATGATCCGCAGGGGAACGGATCACTCATTGCTGAGGGAGCAACCTCATTTTTCACCTTAAATTGATCAAAATATGCAGAATTTCTTACTTTTCGTGGAGGATTAGATCCAGTAATAGGGGGTCTATGGTTGACAAATATTGCACACCATCATTTAGCAGTTGCAATTCTTTTCCTGATAGCGGGGTAGACATATTAGAGTGTTTGGATAGCAAGTCTAGGGAAAGAGTGAACCAAGCCATATTTTTAAATCAAATCATAGAACCAGGCTCAAATTAAGATGGAGGATTTGATTTTGTCCAAATCTGGAGGATTTTTATAAAATGTCTTAATTCAACAAACAAAGATTTTGTTCCCTCTTGCAATCGGATGTCTAAGGAAGAAGCTGAATTGGGATGTGATTAAATTAGAAACCATTGCATTGGCAAGAAGGAGAATGGAAACAATCAAATAGGCAAGGAGGAAGAAAGGAAACAACTGAGTTGGTAAAAATTGCATTGCTAAAAAGAACAATAGAAATGATAAAATTTTAAAGGATGTAGAATTGGTAGAAAATCTCTATAAGAAGGATGGCATTTTTGGAGATTTATCATCACACACTACTACAAGAGGAGGACATAGTTCTAAGGAAGAAGACACAATGTTTTCTTTCATTTCTTTATTCTTATTTCCCATGTCTAGCTAATTCCCTAGTGACCATACATTTACTTAGACCTTGGTACATGGTCATTAAGTGTATAAATGTGTTGGCTAGTGATCCTTTGAGTACTACTACCCTTTCGGCATGGGTATTGAAGCCAAGTGACCCGTGATGCCAGTGGTTGGGTCATGTGAGCATCAAGTAGGCCCACTGTCATCATGAGATGGTAGAGTTGCATATATTAGGGTTGGGCTCATGGGCATCCAAAAGACGGCCTGAGTGTCGTGAGGAGACATGAGAGACATCCGCCTCAACATATGTGAATGAGTATAGGGTTAAGGAATGGGATCCAACAAATGCCTCCCATTGAGGATACTATTCATAGGTGGAGAAGGATATTAAACCAAAAGGGCATTAGGTATGAGGGAAGATATCTATACCACATGTAGTACGGAACTTTATGACCTTGCATTGGCCTACGGTTATCCTTGACATATGCCAGTTCTTAGACTAATGGTGATGTGAGAGAGAGTGGTGACCTAATTAGGTTGATGTGAGTTGACCCAACTGCCACTGAGAACCCAATAGATGTCTCCCGTTGAAGGAGAGTGACGAGACCACCTAGAGGAAGCTGGTGTATAACTTAATGTGTGTCTACCATAGAGACTCCATTGTTAGAGTGAAGAGCATACTTGCATACTTATTCATTCACTCATCTAATTATATACTATACATGGATTGCTTATGGAAATGTGTGATGGATGCACGATATATGGTCATGTTGACCTCATTGAGTTTTGTTGAACTCATTCCTTTTATGTATATATTTTCTTAGATCTCACAATAGGTTATGAGGATTCTATTCAAATGGAGAACTCGCCGCAAATAGAATGCTATGAAGGACCGGCTAGCAAGGAGATGGGATTGCATGGAGATTCACGCTCATGTTCAAATTGCTCCTACACAGCCGACTACTTTTGAGGCTACGGAGATCATGTATGACATAGTAGTTGCCCTTGTGACCATGTGCTATATTCTTCTCATCGAACCGATAGATGAGGGTGCTACTTAGTATTTTGAGTCTCTCGAGAACATAGACTTCCTGATATACAATCTTTACTTAAACTTTGATAATTGATTTAACTGGACTAACTTGGGATAATGACAGTGAATTCAAATTATGGATAGCTGTAATAACTTTTTAATACTTGATTAATACTTGTCATTTAAATATTTTCTTGCTCTTTGATTATTGTTGAAAACTTGGACTGAGGTTTCCTAATTATAATAGGATTATGTTTCCTCATAAGTCTAGAGTTTTATTTCTATATTTCATTTTCCTACTTTGTATAGAACTTAACTAGGTTGTAACTATAAATACCCTATTGGGGTCTTGTGAAGAAAATACTTTTAGAGGAGCAATTCCTCAAATTACAACATGGTATTAGAGCAAGGTTTTGTTTTCATCCTACAGAAGTGTTGTAGAAATTTTTTTTTGAAGTCGTTATTCACATGTTTGTTTTCTTTTCGAGTATCCTGGAAATGTATATTGGGTGATTAAGTGCATGTCTAGGAAAATTTTGTCTAAGGAGTCCGGTATTTAAGCGGACCGATTGTATCCCTCCAGTCTTTCTTGAAAACTTTCCTAGTGTACTTTGATTCAACAATATATCAATTGGAGGTAACCTAAGGAGCTACTTTTCACGTGAATTAGTGGGAGTAATTTTGAAAATATTTTAGGGACTTTTTCGTAAATTTTGAAAAAGTTCAGGGACTTTTTGAATAATTTCTCCTTGCGGTGATGGATGATCCCATATCTCCTTTATCTGGTACATCTGAAGAGTCTCCCATGTCTTCCATTCATAAGGATCGTGAGTTTTCTTCGCTTCAGATAACCACTGTGAAACTTAATGTGACAAATTATCTTAGATGGTCTCGTTCAGTTTCTCTCGCTGTTGGTGCTCGTGGTCTTACTGGCCATCTTGATGGGACTTTTACAAAACCTTCTACACCTGGTCTACAACTTTCCAAGTGGTATACAGATGAATGCTTGGTCATGGGTTTTCTCATCAACTCCATTGAATCTAGCATAGCAGAGAGTTATCTCCTCCTTCCTGATGCGACAACTATTTGGAAAGTTACTAAAGATACATACTCTAGAGTTGGCAATGATGCACAATGCTTTGAAATTAGATGGAAAATCAATCAATTACAGCAGGAGGACCTTCCTCTTTCTCAGTACTATAACACTCTTCGGGGATATTACTAGACTTTAGATTTCTGTAGGAAGTTTACACCGAAGAATGTTAAAGATGCTATTGCCT
This sequence comes from Hakea prostrata, assembly GCF_041222555.1. Taxonomy (NCBI): domain Eukaryota; kingdom Viridiplantae; phylum Streptophyta; class Magnoliopsida; order Proteales; family Proteaceae; genus Hakea; species Hakea prostrata. The sequence continues at coordinate 55,269 of NW_028291233.1, forward strand.
ATCAACAATGGGAAGATAAATAGAGAGTTTATAATTTTTTGGCAGGATTGAATATAGAATTTGATCAAATTCGTGCACAGATCCTTTCTAAAGAGCATTTTCCATTCTCTGGCTCAAGCCTATGCCATGGTGGATACCAAGGACAGTCGAAGGATAGCTATGGTACACACTCAAACATTTGATAGATCTGCATTGGTGGCTGGTTATGGCAATAATAAATCTAGTTCTGGTAATTTTCGCCCTCCAATAAAGTGCGAGTATTGTGGAAAAGAGCGTCATACAAAGGACAAGTGTTGGAAGTTGCATGGACGTCCAACAAATTCCAGTGGAGGAAGTAGAAATGGAATCAATGGCAGCAATCAAACATTTGCAAATCAAACCAGTTCTAACACCCTGAGTACTCCAACACCTCTTTCCTTAGATGAGCTCCAACATCTTTGCCAATTGATGTCCAGACTTGACTCATCTTCTCCAGTACCGACTTCTAGTACGAGTATAGCCCCTATCATTGATCCCTCTGTTGATCCACAAATCCACACAGGTATTTTTGGTTGTCACAATGTCAATTTGGTTTATCCCTCCTGGGTAATCAACTCTGGGGCAACCGACCATATGACAGGCTCATCTACTTTGTTTCATACTTATTCATCTCTCCCTATTGCTCAAGATGTTCGAACGGCTGATGGGTCTTTCTCCCCTATCCCTGGGAAAGGATCTATTATTTGTTTGCCTTCTCTTACCTTATCTAATGTCATGCATATTCCTAAGTTTTTGACTAATCTTTTATTTATTAGTAGCCTTATTCGAGATATGAACTGCAAAATAACTTTCTTTCCTTCTCATTGTGTATTTCAGGACTTGGAAAACAGGGCTTACAATTAGCAGTGGTAGACAAAAAGGGGGGCTCTACTAAATGGATGGGTCCCCATCAACTCTTTCTACGGTCTCTAGTTCCACCTCCCCTGCACTATTTACCTTATCACAGTGGTATAGTGGTCTTGGCCACGTCCATTTACCTCTTTTGTCCAATTATTTCCTGATTTGATTAAAAGGTGCAATTTAAATGATTTTTATTGTGAGGCATGTATTTTGGCCAAACAGACCATGCATGTTTACCCTATTTCAGATAATTGTAGTAAAATTCCTTTTTTAGTCATTCACTCTGATGTGTGGGGTCCTTCTTGGACCATGTCTGTATCTAGTCATAGATGGTTTGTTACCTTTATTGACTGTTGTACTAGGACCACATGGGTTTACTTCACAAAAAAAGTGATGTTTTCTCGTGCTTTCAAAATTTTCATAATATGATTAGGACTTAGTTTGGAGCGATAGTCAAAATCCTTCGTACAGATAACGGAACTGAGTACTTGGATGGCGCATTCCCTTCCTACTTAGCAAATCAGGGCATTATACACCAAACTTGTTGCGTCGACACTCCATCTCAAAATGGGGTTGCCGAACGCAAGAATAGGCATCCACTTGAGGTAGGATGTTCCCTCGTGTTTTCTATGCATGTGCTCTTTGATTTTGGGGTGAAGTCATTCTTACTGCGGCATATCTAATTAATCGAATGCCTTCCCGAGTCTTAGACCAACGCTGTCCCCTTGAGGTTCTTTTAGGTACAACATTTTTTACTGTCCCACCTAAGGTTTTTGGATGTGTTGCCTTTGTCCAGAACCACCATGTTCATAGAAAGTTAAATCCTCGTGGGTTATCCTCCTACACAGAAGGGGTATAAGTGTTATCATCCTACTTTTCGCCTTTTTTCATCTCTATGGATGTTGTGTTCCAAGAACAAATTCCTTTTTTTTCCCCTACACCTCTTCAAGGGGAGAGTTTTAGTGAAGAGGTTCCAGTGTTGATTCCTCCTTTCGGTATTTCTCCTGAGATTCCTGCAGATGATCCTCCTTTAGAAGATGGAATGACTAGACAGGAATAGTTGGTGGATGATATACAGGGGGAGACTAAACCTCTGAAGACCTATCAAAAAAAGCAACAAGTGACCCCTTCTAAACCAAGCCAGTCAAAAGCTTTGGTTCCTGACCTTGAACAATATGTTCCTCCAAGTGAGTCTATCTTTGACCCTTCTTCTAATCCTACTTTAGACTTACCAATTGCATTAAGAAAGAAGCCTTGAACTTGGACCAAACATCCTATTTCCAATTATGTTTCATATCAATCTCTATCTCCAAAATTTCAAAGTTTTATTTCCTCTTTGTCCTCTACTTCTATTCCTAACACTTGGCAGGAGGCATTATCTCACTCAAACTGGAAAGAAGTTATGGATGAGGAAATGCAAGCTCTGGAAAAAAAAAAACAAATGTGGGACTTGGGTGTTTGTGATCAAGTACAAGGTAGATGGGTGTTGAAAGGTACAAGGCAAGATTGGTGGCCAAAGGTTTCACTTAGACTTATGGCGTTGACTACCAGGAGACATTTTCCCCTGTTGCCAAGATGAACATAGTTCGTACTATTTATTTCATGTGCAATTAATAAAAGGTGGATTTTACAACAATTAGATGTGAAGAATGCCTTTTTGCATGGAGAACTCCAAGAAGAGGTATATATGGATATACAACCTGGGTATTCTACTACAAAGACTTATAAGAAAGTGTGCAAGTTAAAGAGGGCTTTATATGGGCTGAAGCAATCTCCAAGAGCGTGGTTTGGAAGGTTCCATAAGGCAATGATATCTAATGGCTATAAGCAGAGCAATGCAGACCACACTTTGTTTATTAAAAGAGATGGTTGCCACACTACTATACTTTTAGTATATGTGGATGATATTGTGATCACAAGCAGTAGTGAGGATGAGATTTCAGCATTAAAGACTTTTTTGGAAAATGAATTTGAGATCAAAGATATGGGAAAACTAAGATATTTCCTATGTTTAGAGTTGGTATATTTTACTAGCAGTATATCTCTATTCCAGAGGAAGTATACATTGGATCTTCTTGAGGAAATTGGAATGCTAGGATGTAAGCCTGCTGAGACTCCTATTGAGCCTAACCTATACTTGAAGGCAAAGGAAGGAGAACCAGTTGACAAGACAAGGTATAAAAAATTAGTGGGAAAGTTGATCTATCTATCTCACACTAGACCTGACATCACATTTGCAGTTAGTCTTGTTAGCCAGTATATGCATGATCTCTATTCCTCACATTTAGATGTAGTATATCGGATCTTGAGATACTTGAAGACTACTCTAGGAAAAGGAATTTTAATTTCAGCTCATGGACATTGAAGATTGAGGCATATACAGATGCAGATTGAGCAGGATGTCCAGATGATAGGAGGTCTACCTCTGGGTATTGTGTATATGTGGGAGGTAACCTTGTGACTTGGAGAATCAAGAAACAGGTTGTAGTTGCGCGGTCCAGTGTCGAGGCTGAGTTCAAGGTGATTGCTCAAGGCATTTGTGAGGTACTATGGCTTAAAGGGCTGCTTCAAAAGGTTGGGATAGATTTGGAGGTTCCTATTCAGTTATACTCAGATAGTAAGTCAGCAATCAGCATAGCTCATAACCCAGTACAGCATGATAGGACTAAGCATGTAGAGATTCACAGAACAGTTTATCAAAGAGAAGCTTGAGGCTGGGTTGATCCATATCACCTGTGTTACTTCAAACAAGCAACAGGCTGATGTGCTCACAAAGAGCTTGAGCACGAAGATATTCAATTATGAGCAAATTAGGCATGATAAATATATATGCTCAAACTTGAGGGGGAGTGTTGAAAACATGGACTGAGGTTTCCTAATTAGAATAGGATTATATTTCCTCATAAGTCTAGAGTTTTATTTCTATATTTCATTTTCCTACTTAGTATAGGACTTAACTAGGTTGTAACTATAAATACCCTATTGGGGTCTTGTGAAGAAAATACTTTTAGAGGAGCAATTCCTCACATTACAACAATTATAGTATATCGTGTTGATTATGGATTTGGCCGGGAACCTAGATCCTATAGTATATCACCCCCATGGGTATTCGAGTATGACTAGATGTAGTTGGGTGGGGTGTGACAAGACCAACAATACTCCAATACTGGGTAGGATCGGGTAAGGTTTCGTGGCTAGAAAGAGTACGACACTAGGGTCTAAGTCTCACTATCACAATCACTTTCCCTCATGTTATTTAATACATCAAAGTGTGATAGTGAGGGTCTGACCCTATTAACACTAGGGTCTAAGTCTCCCTCACTATCATACTTCGATCGAAGTCTCGCTATCACTATCACTCTCCCTCTCCCTTTGCAACTCTCCGCCTACGGGTGTCAACGGTTCGGGTTGGGCCGGTTTCGGGCTAAAAAACACTCAGCCCAAACACGGCCCATTAAGAAAATAACGGTTTCGGGCCGGTGCGGTTTGGATTCGAGCTGACTAATGATTTGGGCTAACGGTTTAGAATTGGATTTACTAACGGTTTGGGTTCGGGTGTACTAATGGTATGTTTTGAGTACCTTGTTGATATGTAGAATTTATCAAGAACATATGAACACATATAAGCATTAAGTTCTCTTCAAGTCTCTTGTGTTGGGTGTTCAAAACCAAAATCTTCTTTTCTATAAAGAAGTAAAAATTGTATAACTAATATACAAAAGCAAGTTGGCATCTTGATGAATTTTAGTGGTTTGTCTCTGCTTATTCTCCTCCCCCTTCTTGACACTTATAAAAATGGCTCAAAATAAAGCATTAAAAGATTTTCAAATGACACTTGCTAAATATTTATTAAGCCCATCTTTCAAATAGCGAAGGGTTTGACATACTTGTTGTTTGCATATTCTAAAGCAAAACAATTAAGGAAAACAAATAGATACTTGGGGGTTTTCTTGTCTTTTACATTTAAATTTATTTCATTTTATTATAACGGGTTTAACGGGCTAGTTTGGGTTTGGGCTGGTTTCAGGCCAAATGGTTTGGGCTAGCGGGCCACACACTGGCTGACTGGGCCCAGCCTGAACCATTGTGGGCTGAGGTTGTTCAGCCCAAGTACGACCCATTAAGCTTTGGTTGGGCCGGTTTGGGCTATAACGGGCTGGTTCGGTCCGATTTTAACGGTTCAGGTTAGGTTTTGACACCCCTATCTCCACCCCTCCACTTGACGTCTTGCGCTTCAAAACGGAGCAACAGGTTTGGCTCTCTTTCCATAAAGATCTGAAAATATAAGCAAAAACGCAAATAAATTAAACAACTTAGTTAGAATAAGAACCAAGAGCATTAAGGTGAAGCAATTCAATTTGACTGCTCAATAAAATTCATCAAAATTGAAGCAGAGATAAAATCACATAAAAGATGTATGATAGAAAATTAATATGTAACATACCTGGCCAAGGTCTTTGTGTGATATAGAACCGCACGGTTCTCAAATGAGAAGTTGATTCGAGTTCCTGTGGAACTGATATGGCAAAGTTTGGAACGGATTTCAGTATATCAAATAGAAACAGTGAGTGAAAAAATACAATATAAATAATAATATCTGAAACGTAAACAAAGCTCCATGGAAATTGAAGTCACCCATTAAGAATTTTAGGAACCAACAAATTTCAAACATAGTTCATGGAATAGCAGAAAGTAAGACGGGTAAAAAGCAATGAGATCTATTCTAAGTTGAACCTAAAGAATGTGTATAATGTGAAACTACGGTTTCGGATACTAGTTCGATTCCTTGTGAATGAAACCGTCGAAGCCTTGCCAATTCAGAGCTGTTCTAATGGTTGAAACCAACACCTCTTATAGTGAAGAGGTTGTGAGTTCAACTCTCGCTGAGGCATATTAATATCCCCATCCCTCGCGTAATAAAGCCCCTTTGTACCCAAAAAAAAAAAAAAAATTATCGAAGCCATGCTAGGAATTTGAATAGGGAAACCCAACAAATCCATGATAGTGAAACTTCAATCAAATAAGGGTGTTGCAAGAGAATCAACAGGTATTAGGATTGAGAGGCATAAGAATGAAACTAGGATATGTAGAGGAGGCTATTTTGGTTATTTGACAATCTGAGCGGTATTTTGGCTCCTCTAGTTTCAAATTTGAAGAAAATGTACCGGTGGCTAACAATGTTAGTTGTTTTGGGATCCAAACATAAATTATTGCAAAGGGGACCCAACATTAGTTTATGCTCTAATAAGAGGATTCACGCATAAAAAACTCAAACTATTAACATCACTTTTGTGATCAGCAGGATAACTTTCAAGGTCTAAGCATCCATGAGCCACTTGAACTACTATTGTTTTTTGAGTTCCATCCAAAGATACCAATCTTGAAGCTCCAAGGTGAAATACTTTGGCCCTACATTTGAAGACTCGACGTCCCGATGAATGACAACAAGATCAACTTGCTAATTAACAGAGTTAAGGTTTTAGGGGCATCAATTGCAAGGACATGCACCAAGAGGAATTGCATATCTGATGATTGTTTTAGGTAAAATTTAATGTTGAAAGATATTTATGTAATTTCAGATTTAGTAAAGAATTTAATTTCATTTAGCCTCTTTCAAATGTTCATGTAACTCTATCTATTAATTCTCAGTAACTTGGTTGTAATTGACTAGCCGACTGCCACAGAGTTGAGTTTGAATAAGTACTTTTTGTTCTCTCTGTCTCTCTTTAGTTCTCTTTGTATCCTGAGAACTGGTTAGTTCATGGCTTGTAGAACAAGTCCTGAATGATTATGTTTTGGTATAGGGCAATATAAACTATAGTAGAAATTAAAATATATTACTTGGGATTGGTGACTCCATTGGCAACTAAAACTAAGTATATATGGTTCTAGAACTCGGTTTTCGAGTCAAATTCGCTAGTCCAAAAAACCAAATTGGATTGAGAGCTCACAAAGTTGGTGCCTCTATTTAATTATTTTATTTTATTCTGTAGAAATTAAAAGCCAGATTTGGGTGGGAAACAATGTATCACAGTAAAATTTTTAGATATGCTTAGATCTGATTAAAGTATTATTTAATATTCAAGATACTAACTCATAAGGCAACTTATTTCACAAATAAAAACAAATAAGAAAATTTTAAGTATATTTAAATTGCAAACATGAAGGGACCAAAATACCCCTCATTTTATTTAATATATTGTGTTATTAATGTATTGGTTACGTATTGTGAATAGCTGAAGGGCATTTTAGTCTATATACGTATTGGTTACCTATTGTGAATTGATAAAGGGCATTTCAGTCACAACACAATGTATAAAACACTGTGTATTAATAACATGAAGGGAATTTTGGTCCCTCCAAGTTCAAATTTGAATATTTAACCGAAACAAACCCTGCATTAGTGTGGTTGGGATCCACACTTAATACATTACACTAAGAGGATCCAACATTAGTTTAAGATCCACTAAGGGGACCTACATGTAAAAAACTCAAAATTTTACTGTAATATGCAACCATGCAGAAATGCCACAGAACAATTAAGAGCTTTTGTATTCAACTCTCTTTAGGTTAAAATACCCCATCTCGAATAGGCAAAGAATAAGGAGGAGGAAGAGGGAGATTGAAATTTTTCATCCATTAAACTAACATTTGTACTAGATTTATCAACCATTCTATACTTGTCCCTATTGTCGGTTTCAATTAGGGGTGTAAATGGATTAGATTTGGATCGAATAGCGGTAATATCATATCCGTAATTTATAATATTCGGACATAATTGGATAATATCCTATTGATTTTTTAATAGATTAAATCAGATTTAGAAGATATTCTAATAGTTAATTTTCAAGAGAGATTCTCCTAAATAGAAATAAATGAGATCTAATACAAGTTTTTAGAATAGTCATTGTTGCCTTTACCATTTTATTGATGAGGTTTGGGTATAAAATTTAAGAATTTGGCAACTTTTCTTTCTTCCATTATTTTTTGTCATTGCTTTTCTTGTAATTTTCACTATTGATATTTGTTTCTGTTTATTTTAATAGGAACTTTGGAAATATAATCATGTCTCTTAAGTTAGATATTTATAGTTAAGAAAACAAATCCAACAAAGTAACTTAATAGATTGGATAATTAATCAACTGGAAATGAATATTAGCATATGTATATTCTATTAGTAATTCGATAGATTCAAATACCTCTAAACGGATACAAATACAGAGTGTGATGCAGAACTCGGTTATCCATTTAATCCCCAGTTTGAATAAAGCCTACTCGATTTCCATTGCTATGGTTGTTTGTAGTTACCATATTGTTTAGTTAATTGTGTCTTGCAGGCTTTGTATGGACAAGTTTATATTTGATTGATCAATTATCGATCCATATTTGGGCTATAGTCACTCGGTAAATGGCTTGGTTGGGCTATAAATAGACGTAACTAGTTGATCAATCCCAAGGGTTGGCTCAGTTGACAAAAGACCTATGACTCATACTATGAGTTCAAGATTTTGAATTTCTTTAGGACTAGAGAGAAACCCGTATAAACTAATAGGTATCTTTCATCATACAAAGCTACCGATTCCAAAAAAACACATATTAAAATGCATGATCAGACGGTTGGTAGGGTCCATGCAATACTTGTGATCATTCTATAGATAAATGGAATATGCATTGTTGCCATTATATCTATCAAATAAAATTCATCATCTTAAGGAAGATGCTGCTCTACTTTCTTATCTCAAGAAGATCCTTGTTACTATGATAAAAGAAACTAAGATTGTGATGCAACTTCAAAAGTCTGAGGTTAAAATATTGGAGGAAATCAATTACGTGAATATATATGCTGTTAGTATAATTTATCATCTACTTTCCTGGGAGGAAATCAATTATATGAATATTAGAATATATATCCACCTGTATAATTTATCATCTACTTTCCTCACTATTTGCTTTCAACGCTTACGTATTTAGATCTTTTCCGTTTATCTTTGTGGTTACTTGGTTGGTGATTTTCTTTTCTTCTTCTTCTTCTTTCTTTTCTTTTCTTTTCTTTTTTTTTTTTTTTTTTTTTTTTTTTTTTCCTTTTATTGATGTTGATGCATAATCGGTCATTTTCTACTAATGTGTTAAAATGGATTACCTCTTTTTTTGTTTTTTATTTTTTCTTTTATTGTAAAAATTAAAATGGACTACTTAATTAGCCGATACATTTAAAGGGACATAAAACCCCTGTTTAAATTTATGATGGCGGCCAATACTGACTTATATAGTCTAAGGTTGGATTGTTTTTCTCTTGTATGTTTGTATCATTGTTTGTATATGTTCTTTGACGTCCTTTTGGTTGGATTGTCGTCAAAACAGACAAAATCAACAAAGCTTATAAAGTCTTTGTTCCGGAGTATCTTACATATTTATATTTGCTTGGCTATTGGTGCGGGTACTTCTATACTTCTAAGTAGGGTGCAACAGTTAGCAAAATTCGCTGAGATGATAACATGGTTTTCTGAGTGGTAGGTAACTCTTCTGCTCTGTTGAAGGCTTCAAAAAGAGTTTTAGAACTGAAGAATAATTCATAGCAGCAGAGATTTTCAGACTGAGAATGGATTCGCGCAAATCTCGGCGAAACTTTCGGTGAAGTTCGCTGGTTTGCCAACCTGTGAACTAGCGAACTTAGCCAAAAGTTCAAACTAAGTCACTCTAAGTCAGTAATATGACTGGACCTTTTTGGTCAAAATAACTGAAACTGAAAGAAACAAGAAGGGGTATCATGATGGCTAGCTGCCGAACTTGGATGTAGATCAAGGTTGATTCAAAATCAAAGCGTGCTGTCCATTTATACTAATCGAAAATTCTTCCATTTTAGTTCTAGGAAGTTCCTCTTCTAGCAATTGTCTTTACTTTTCCTTAGCTAAAGTACTACTGATGCTCTACATATATATTGTCAACATTGAAACTTGATAATCTATGTTTCTGTTGCAAGAAACACTAGAAGCAATTTTGGGTATTTTTGAAAGCAAAAATATGTTTATAGGTGTTTGATAAAACTTGCTTCTGGAAGCAGAAACAATATTTGTTAATGTTTTATCACACTAACGGGAGATAGAGAAAATGAAGACTTTTAGCAAAGATAGGGAATAGGATTTCAATGGAGATGGAAAAGATGAAGGGAAACTTTGGTCACCCTAGATAAAGAAGATGAAGAATAGAATGATTCCTATTGTTAGGGTTGAAGAAGCAATAGATAAAAGAGTCTTGTTGCAATATGAGAAGGTTGTAGGGTTTTTATGTTTATGATGCCAAATTCCATGAGCATCTCTCTCAAGCTATTTCACTTAAATGCAATGCACCTAATTTTTGCTTTGAGAAACAAATGCGCATCAAATGTGTTTCATGATTATTGTGAAAGAATGTTGCTCAAGAGATTAGGAATGGCTGAACTACTTACCAACATGGTAAGTAGAGTTTGAATTTGTAGAAGTGTTTTACAACCTCAAACATTGGGTTTTCTTACAACTGATTTTCAAAATATGAAATTCAAAATATAGATTTGAATCTCAAATCTCAAATTTTAAAATTCTGATGAATCATTGACTCTTATCATCCCCCCTCAAATTACGTGGTGTTAACCAAAGCAGTTTCGATCATTGCTCTTGAAAGTTCTTGGAAAGTAGGCCCTTGGTGAAGATGTTTGCTTCTTGTTGTTTAGATCTGACAAACTGAACAACAATAGTGTTGTTGAGTACTAGATCATGGACAAAATGGTAAAATCCAACTCTATGTGTTTGTTGCAAGCATGGAGAACTAGGTTTGCACACATTTGGGTTGTTGATTGATTATCACAATAAACTAGTAGGGGTTAATTAGGAACCTAGATTTTGAGATCCTTTAAGAGATAGGTAATCCTCTCATTTTACTGTAATTGTTTTAACTGATTCCATGTTACAAAACCATAAAAAATTCCTCATCCATCTTTTTGCATTTCTAATTACACTACTGGGCCACTAGCAAATAGAAGAATTGTGGATAGGGAAGCTAACAATGATTGACCAAATCAATTCTATCCTTCCTGCTTGAGAAACCAACTTCCCTTCCAACCCTGAAGGTGATTTTTTATCTTATCAAGAAAGGCAGCACCTTATCATGACTTACCCTGCCTTTGAAGACCTCCACACCAAGGTATCTAGTTTGAAGTTTTGCAACAGGAATTTTCAGCACATAAATTATTTTTTGTTTCCAATGAGGAAGGACCTTCCCTAGAAATAACTTACTCTTGTACAGGCTAATATGTTGACCTAAGAACACTTGATACTTTTTTAAGAACAACAACAAATTTTTTACCTATTTCAATGATGCATCCCAAAAATAAGGATGCCATTAGCATACAATAAGTGGGAAGGAATAACTCATCTAGGACCAGACAAAGGACACCATAGTAGTTAGCTCCCTACATAGAACAACTTTGCCTACATCTTCCTTATTAGAATATTAGCTAGGAAATAATTCCTTCCAATAAACTTAAATTAAATGCATGATATAGGAAAAGGAAATACTGTTCATATGACAACCATCAAAATGGATGAGATTTCAAAATAGTAACAAGTACTGATATCATGAAAGACATCATACCATAACCTTAAACCCAAAAACTTCCTCAAGAATATATGACTTTACATTCATAACAAGAATCATGATACGAAAAAGTAAGAAACCTCCATGTTAATTTAGTTCATTAATCTGTTTTTGAAAAAAAAATCATAGTCAATGAAAGGGTGGTGTTAAAAGCCATGAGTTAGGGTTTTAGAGACACGTTTTTTGGGTGATGGAGAGAGAGAGAGAGAGAGAGAGAGAGAGAGAAACATCCATCACCCAAAAAATGAGAGAGAGAGAGAGAGAGAGAGGAAACATCCATCACCCAAAAACGTGGGGGAGAGAGAGAGAGAGAGAGAGAGACTCAGTTTTACGTGGTTCGGTTGATTTGCTTCCTTAAGATCGTCTGTAGTACAGATTACATATTTATAGTTAGGGTAATTTCATATGGACCCCTTGAGGTTTGGTCTATTTCATTTTTAGTCCAAAAAAATTGAAACTTTGCATATGCCTCCCCTATGCTATAGAAAAAGTCAATTTAAGGACAAATTATCGTTTCTATGACCAATTTGCCCTTATTCTTTTTTTTTTTTTGCAAATTTCATTTGGACCCCCTGAGGTTTGGTTAATGTCATTTTTAGTCCAAAAAATATGAAACTTTGCATTTGCCTTCCCTGTACTATAGAGAAGGTCAATTTAAGGACAAATTATCACTTTTATGACCAATTTGCCCTTATTCTTTTTTTAATTTAAATTTTTTACATATACATCCTACCTGCCATGAGACTCATTACTCCCCTTTTAGTACAAAAATAGGGTTTAAGCTAAGGGATATTTGAGTGGTTTTAACATATAAAGGTATTTTGGTCATATTTTAAAGGGTCATTTTCATCTGGACCCCCTGAGGTTTGGTCCATGTCATTTTTAGTCCAAACAAATGAAAACTTTGCATTTGCCTCCCCTGAGGTATCCAATAAGATCAATTAAGGACAAAGTGTGATTTTATGACCAAAATACCCTCACAGCTATTTTATCGGTAAAAATAAAAATAAAATGGAATATTTACTCCATTAAACACGATACATTTTTATCCTACTTTGTCTCTCACCACCTCTATTCCATGTTCGTTTCATCTTTTCCCTCTCTCCCTCTTCGTATCTTCTATCTCTGTGTTAGTGTTTCTGTTTCCCTCTACAACCAAAACTGATAATACAAAGCGAACAGGAAATCATTTTCATGGCTGTTGAAGCGCGGTATTGTCAATCTCTTCCCTTCCCAACAAATTGGGAACAAGTAATACATCTTCTTCTTAGTGCTATCTTTTTCTTTTCTCTCTGTTTTTTATCTGCTTATTTTTATTTTTTTTTCACTTTTTATATCTCCATTTGATTGAATTTACAGAGAACTGATGAACACCATTAGAAACAACTCTAGTCTTTACAATACTAGATGGGTTTGGGTGGTATTCCACTTTCTATAGCCAACACAACTCCAGAAATGCTTCTTCCTTTCTACAACTCCTCTGTTATGGCTGATCCAGTTCCTACAACAACCAACACCTTGAAAGCTGATAGTGGACTCACTCATCTCAAGAAAAAACTCCAAAGATTCATCCATGATTGTCATGAAAGACAACATCATCAAAATAGTTGCAGCAGCGTTGCTCCTCTGTCCTTCCTTAGGTAAGACATTACATTTCAAATCCAGCAACAACAACAATCCCTTGGGGAAGACATTACGTTTCAAATCCAACAACAACAACAATTAGAGATCGATCGACTCATTGCCCAATATGTAAGTCACACTCAATTCTTTGTTTTTTTTCTTCTTTTTCTCCCCTTCTTAAATATGTTTTTCAATAATTGTGCTAACTGATTCGTGTGTAAATGATTTGCAGACAGAGAAGGTTAGATTAAAACTTGTAGAACGCTGGCATTCTAGAAGAAGAAAGGATTTCTTGAAGAAAGAGTGAAGAGTCTTTGTTAAGAGAATCAGATATTGAAAGATTTGGCACAAACGAACGAAGCTATCTTGAACAGGTGTTGGCGTAGGTAAAGGATGAGTGTCACCGTGGTGCAGGAGAAGAAGAAGATAAGGCAGCAGCAACAGTTGGAGTAGTGGCTGACGATGTCGCTTTTGTGGGAGTAGCGGTTATGGTGTGTAAGACGAGGAAGAAGACACCGCAGCAGGCAAAGGAGATAGAACAAATTACGGTGATTGCAAAGATCCCACTCTTTTTATTTTAATCGTTGGATTTTATTGTGAAGACCTAATACAAATCTTACGGTAAAATATATGTGAGGGTATTTTGGTCAAAAAAATCACAATTTGTCTTTAATTCATTTTATTGGATACGTCAGGGGAGGCAGATGCAAAATTTTCATTTATTTGGACTAAAAATGACATGGACCAAACCTCAGGGGGTCCAGATTAAAATTACCCTATTTTAAAATTTATTTAAATTTTAAGATTTTTCTATAGTTTTTGGACTAAGAGGGAGTCACGAGTTTCATGGCAAGTAGGAAATTTTAAATTTAAAAAAAAATAAAAAATAAAGGCAAAATTGGTCATAAAAGTAAAAATTTGTCTTTAAATTGACCTTTTCTATAGTACAGGGGAGGCAAATGCAAAATATCAGCTTTTTTGGAATAAAAATGACATAAACCAAACCTCAGGGGGTCCAAATGAAAGTTTTCCAAAAAAAAAAGAATAAGGGCAAATTGGTCATAGAAACGATAATTTGTCCTGAAATTGACTTTTTCTATAGCACAGGGGAGGCATATGCAAAGTCTCAATCTTTTTGGACTAAAAATGACATAGACCAAACCTTAGGGGGTCCATATGAAAATTACCCTTATAGTTACAAGAGTCCTACTCAACATTAATCTTGGACTCTAACTCTAGAGTTTGAATTACTCAAGTTATCTATTTGTGTTTGGTATGAACTATGTCTCTTGTGGGTATGAGTGCAACTTTGAGTCTGGTCCACTTGTGGATAAGATGTAATTTGCTGGAGTCTGTTGAGTAGTTGAGCTTGAGTCTAGTTCTTGAAGTCTTACATGCATGGAGGTAGTTGAGTTTGAGTGGACTTCTTGAAGCCTTGCAAGCATGAAGTAGTGGTGGCTAGGTGATTTGGCTAGGGTTATCTGTGATTTTCCCATTTTGCCATCAGACTATGAAAGACCATTATTATCCTTAACACACCCCCTCAAACTCAAGGGCGGAGATGAGACCTTGAGGTTGGACAAGAGAAACTGAACCATTGATGTGATAGAGGCTTTGTGAAGATATTTGCAAGCTGATCCTTAGTAGATAGATACCAAACTTGGAGATCACCCTTGGCAACCTTATCTCGAACAAATGGAAATCAATCTCCACGTGTTTAGTACGTGCATGGAAGATAAGATTGGCTGTAAGATATGTGTCCCCCACATTATCACACCAAAGAATAGGAGTAGAAGGAAAATAAACCATTAAATTTGTTAACAAAGATTGTGAACAAGTGAGTTCAATAGCCACATTAGCTAGGGCTCGATATTCTGCCTCAGTACTAGAGTGAGCTATAGTTTTTTGCTTCTTAGAACTCCAAGAGATAAGATTGCACCCCAAAAAGATAGCATAGCCACCTGTAGATTTCGATCATCAAGGCAACCGACTCAATCAACATCAAGGAAAGCCGATAAAGAATTCAAAGATCGATGATGAGTAAAAATGCCATTAGAGGAAGTTCCTTTTAGGTAGCGTAAGATGCGCTTGACAACAAACCAATAATCAACAATGGGAGAGTGCAAGAATTGACAAACTTTATAGACTGCAAATTAAATATCAAGCCGAGTCATAGTTGCATACTAAAGAGCACCAACAATGCTCCGATAGAGAGTAGGATCCGCCATTAATTTACTTGTAAACTTACTGAGTTTGTTAATGGTGGAGGCAGGAGTAGAGACAGGCTTGCAAGCAAACATATTTCCCTCTTAAGAAGATCTTGAATATACTGATGTTAAGAGAGATGAAGGCCATCATGAGATCAAGTGACAGACATGCCCAAAATATAATGAAGCGAGCCCAAATCCTTTAGGGAAAAAACAGAGCCAAGATCATTGAGGAATTGGGCCAATAAAGCTTCAGAGCTGCTAGTCAAAATAATATCATCATCACATACCAGAATAAACATAGTGCCAGCAGATCCACAAAAAATAAATAAAGAGGTGTCAATTTTAGAGCCAATAAACCCATATTCAACAAGAAAGGAGCTAAGCCAGTCAGACCAAGCATGAGGAGCCTATTTTAAACCATAAAGAGACTGATGAAGTTTGCAAACATGGTTAGGATGAAGGGAGTCAGTGAAGCCAGGTGGTTGCTTCATATATATAGTTTCAAGCAAAAACCCATAAAAGAAGGCATTTTGAATATCCAGTTGGCAAATAGACCAAAACTGTGAAACTGCACGAGCGAAGACCAGCCGAATGGTAGTTGGTTGACAAGCGAGCTAAAGGTTTCATGGTAGTCAAGGCCTTCATGTTGATTAAAACCCTTAGCCACTAAGCGGGCTTTGTATCTTTCAATAGAACCATTAGCTTTTCGCTTGACTCGAAAAACCCATTTACATCCAATGACATTATGAGAAGGAGGAGGAGGAACAAGAGATCAAGTACCATTTTTCAAAAGTGTAGTGAGTTCTTCATCCATAGCCTTCTTCCAGTGAGGGTATTTGTTGGCAATAGTAAAGGAAGTAGGTTCAATGTGGATGTGATCAATTTGGGTAAGAAGAGCCCCAGGGTTTACTTTTGATCTCGTATTCATGGGATGAGTGTTTTGTGAAGGTTGGGGACTATGGGTGGTAGAGTAGCCTGGAAGTCAAAGGATAGGTCAACAACTAGATGAACAGGAGAGACGGACTCAGTCAAGGGAGGTGAGGAGGGAGAGGATTCAGCCAAGGGGGTGCGGGAAACCCTAGAAACATGGGGACTAAGAGAAGAGGCCATAAGGGAGGAGGTGTGGGACCCAATGGGAGAAGTAGGGGTGAAGGATTCTCCAGGAGAGTTTAGCTGAGGTGGAGCTCCTAAATTGAGGGAATGGGGGTAGGGTTTTCCACCAAAGGTGGAGACACTAAAATTGAGGGAAGTGGTGGGGTAGGGGAGGGAGTTACCTCACTGGCAAGGAAATGAAATCTTCTTTCATCAAATACAACATGTCGAGAAATAAGGAGTTTTCATATAATAGGATTAAAACACTTGTATCCTCTATGGCGAGAACTGTATCCGAAGAAGACATGTAGTTCAGAACGAAATTTCAACTTATGTTTGTTGTATGGTCTCAAACCTGGATAACATGCACAACCAAGAATCCTCAAAGATTCATAATCAGGCTTAACTGTAAACAATTTGAAATATGGAGAGGAGTTTTTCCGACCTGGAGCAGGCAAACGATTAATTAAAAAAAGCTGCAATTTCAAAGGTATGCATCCAAAACTTTTTAAGGCAAGAGGCATGTACTAATAAAGTCAATCCAGTTTCCACAATGTGCCAATGACTAAGCTCAACAACACCATTCTGCTCATCAGTATGAGGACAAGAGAGCCTATGTTCAATACCATGTTCTTGAAGGAAAGTGGAAAGAGTTCTATATTTGCCTCCCCAATCACTATAAAAACGCTTGATTCTTCGAGAAAATAGATTAAACAAGCAACTTAAATCTCCTAAAAATACCAAATACCTCAAATTTAACAGTCATAGGATAAAACCAAATAAATTTGTTGAAATCATCCACAAAAATCACATAATATCGAAACCCCTCAAGAGACTCCACAGAGATGGGGGCCCTAAACATCAGAAAATTTTAAGTCCAAATGTCCATCAGAAACTGATTTTGATGGGGGTAAAAGGGAGTTTGTGACTTTTCCCTAGACAAGCATAAAAAATATAAACAAAATCATATGAACTAACTGGCAACTCAAAATTAGAAATTAATTTTTTAACTACTTTGGAGGTAGGATGCCCTAAACGTGAATGGCAATTTCGAAAAGAAGTATTTTCTCCAACAAATGCTTTGGAGAGTGATTGGAGCCCAACTAAATTTGGTACAATCCATCCTTAACGCTGCCCTGAAGAATACATCTCCCCGTTGTATGATCCTTCACATAACAAATATCAGGATGGAATTCAAATAGAGCATTATTGTAACAATCCCCGTAATTCTAACCCGGAATCTGTATTGCAGATCCGATAAGCCGAATGTCAAGCCGGAATAAGTTGTGAAATATCCAGATTGAAGTCAATGATCCGTATTCTGAGTCCATGGATTTGGTTTCTCTTGATAAAGAACCTGCCTTACTGGGAAAATGGATCACTAGTAGGAGTCAAGAGGTGTTTGATGATTTCCGGATTGAAGGTAAGACATCCCCCACATGTTGTGAAACCCAGCCCTGACCCTAATCCGGAAACTTTGTTATTTGTAGGTCCAGTGACCCGAAGTAAGGCAAGAAGTCATCTTTGGGCCATTTCTGTTGAAGACTTGATGGCTGGATTGGAATCCATGAGTGTTGATGTTAGTGTCCCAATGGTGGAAACTGCACCCGGATGAAGATTGGATTAGTTGATGGTCTTGGAGTGGTCTCTGTATTGATTCAAAGGCATTTCTAACTCCTAGGTATGTCACTCTAGGTGTGTGCAAACCCCTTGATGTTTGGACTTGATCTGAGCCTTCAATTCCCTGTTTTGAAGTTGCTGTCTTGATTGGTCGACTCATTGGTCGATTGGACCAATCGACCAATCAATCGACCAATTGATTCTATTTTTGAAATTTGAATCTTGTCTCTTCTATTTAAGTCTAATCTCGGGAATACTCCGCCTCCTCTGCCTCCTAAGCCTCTGGAACAAGTTAGAACCCTAATCTAACACATTCCTTTGCATTCTTTGGTGATCTCTCGCAAAGACTTGAAGAATTCTTCATCCTCCTACAGCAAAGGTATGATTTCACTCACTCTCTCTTCTACCTCTAATTTTCTTTCTTTAATTATGTTCTTCGTTGAGATCAGGAAGAAGATGATGCAATCTTGCAACCATCTATTCCATGATCTCATCAAGATCTTTAAGATCCATGATCATCATCATGATCTTAACCTCAGCCAGTGGAATCTTCGAAACCCTAACCCTAATCCTTTGAAACCCTAACCTGTGAGATCGTCTGGAGAGCTTTTGGTAACCTCCCTTGTGAAGGAAAATCTTCTTGGAAAATATTGTGTTAACCTAAACTTCATCATTGAATGACCCTTCTTGTTATTTTTGGCTAACAATTTATCTCCCTTCATCCAGAGCTCTCAATTATTTTCCGAGGGAACCAAAAAGGGTAAAACCCTAATTCTTGGGTAAGATCAAGAACCTCTAGTTTGATTATGGTAACCCAATCAATGTGTTTTCTTTACTATATCTGTAATCCTCATATCCTAATTCTTGAATCTTGGATTATAATATTTTTCTCTCATAATCTATGTTTAACCTAGTAGGTTAACCTTTGTGTTCCTAGGTTATAATTTGGGAACTTGATTTGATTTATGATTTGATATCCTCTATACCCTAGATTACTACCATGATAATTCCCCTCTGATTTGTACCCTTTTGAACCATCGAATTCGGTTCTAGATTCTCAAAATTCGGATTCTTGCAGGCCACTGTCTGCATTGGTCAACTCATTGGTCGACTAGTCCAGCAGACCAATCAATCGACCAATGAGTACAGCAACCTCAATCTTGGTCTGTTTCGATTGATTTATGGTCTTTTCCTTTATGCATCTTTCCTAACATGTTATGTGAACTTGTTTAGGACTGTCTTCTCAGGTTTAGTCAAGATCATACTTGATTCTTTAAGATCCCATCCAAGTTAGAAGGTAAGGATAGTTAATTCCTTAACTACATAGATTGCTTGTTCTCTAGTTTCTACTTTATGAAACTATGAGATTACCTACTGTTGACGTATTTAATTCTGATCTCCTACTGTGGGAACAGTAGCACTTGTTTATATTGTCTTTTTATTATTCATGATATATGAATTACTTATTATTGCCTAATCTGATTTTTGCTTTTACATTCTCTTGTATATGATGAACTGCTGGTTGTGTATGTCATGACTGTTCTGAGAATGTGTTTGCTTAAGTTTGGTTTGGGATTGGGGAGTATCCTTTTGATGCTTTTGTCCTTGGACATCGGAGGGAATAGTATGGGATGTTCTCCGAAGATGCCCATCGACGCTTTCCCGAATCAATGGTTGTCATACCTAGGGATGTCTAGCAGTGTTTGGCTAGGATATACCCCTATTATATCAGACCCGATTTGGAAGGGCATTGAGACCGAATAACCCGTGGTAGCAATGGGGATTCATGGGCGCTCAAGACCGGTAACCAACCCGTGAGAGGATGGGAATCACATTGTGGGGGCCATTTATTGGAGGGTTGCATATGGCTAGACTTGGGCTCATGGGCACTCAAGACCGGTGAAATGATCCGTGAGGGGACATGAGAGCTTCCCGTTTACCATATGTGGATAACCAATAGGGTTGATGAGTCCGTAGTCCGGGACTATTAGGACTCTAGTGGAAAGGATACCGGAAAGGATCGCCCAGGGCGAGGAATGGAAGTATCTGGATCTGACTTGATGTAACTGACTAGATGACTTGCATTGGGCTAGGCTTTTCCCTGACATGCGCCAGTACTTATGCCAAATGGTTGTGAGAGAGTGTGTTGACTTAACCCCCTACCATGGTTTGTCCGAGAGGGATGCAGGACCCATTACCAACCGGCTGCCCAAGATACCTTAAATGGTTGAGGGAACCCAAGATATCTTATATGGTTGAGGGTATGAGCGGACTTTTCCTAAGAAGTACGGTGCTATGACTTAAAGCATGTCTACCATAGAGACCAGCATACATAGAGTTTAGATGCATTCATACTTTATCTGTTTCATACTGCATTGCATCATGTTATGTTTTGCCACATGTTATCTATGATGTTATGGATTAACTACCTTACTGAGTTTCTTCGAAACTCATTCCTTTTTGTATATTCTTTGTTTAGATTATCCTGCAGGTACATATTATTATGACGAGCAATACAGTGAAGCGCAAGCCAATGAAGCGTATTACATGCAAGGTACTGGTGACGATCAAGATTACTCTAATGATCCCCCGGCGGATCAAGCTGCGTACTACTTTTGAAAACAACATAGAGTTAGAACGGATTCATTGGATTGACAAAGTCCATACTTATGAAGACGTTATCTATAAACTAGAAGACGCTTGATCTTAGTTTATTTCTTAGTACATTTGTTTCAGTTGTAATTCTTTTTGACTTTCATACTACATTCCGCTATTTTGGAGAAGTGAGTTTCCGCCTCACTTTGCTCCTTTTTGATATCATTGGATATTCGGTATCTTTTCCGCACTCTGATTATACTGATTATTCATTTTTGTTTTGAACCTTGTTTATAATATTAAACCTTCATTAATTCCTGTTTATGATTATGTTATTGTATATGTGGGAGGATGATTTCCTCGATACTTGATCTTCGAGGCTATGGATCACACTCTCGGGTATGCCAGTTAGGGTACTGGCTGGGAGGATGTGACACATGTTGCATAGGGTTAGGTTGGAGTTGGGCATCAACCCCTTGAGTAAAGCACCCAAGTACTGAAAAGTACTAGGAGGCAGTTGCTTAAGGCGGTTGATTAGCCTCAAGCGACCACCAGGTATGCTTGTGGGAGTTTTACCCTAATTTGCCCCCAATTCCTTATATATAGCAAGCCCTGACCTTTTTACTCATTATTTTACTTAGGATTGCTGCTATGGACGATTAGGAGGCAAAGAACATGTGCTGGAAGGTGAGAGAAGCGTGGATTACGAGTAGAACCAATCCTTCGTCTGTTTTTCGAATCTAGAAGAGGTAAGTGATCCTCACTCACTCCATTCTCTTCCCTCATCTTTTGGAATGGTGTGGATCTATTCCCCTTTAGTTGGTGGTGATTGAATTGTATTGGTTCTATTCCCTATCAATGGTTTTGAGAAGATCCTGTCCAAAAACGGATCCTTACATTCGAATAGATAATGGATCTAATCAAAGGAGATGAGTTGAATTATGAATCTTTAGAATTTTAGGTTGTTGTTTCCTACCTTTGTTATAGGCTTCTTAAGAATGAAATTCGGACTTAAATCATCCCAAAATTGGATTAAAATTGGATGATCGAAAGTCAGAATTTCGGACTTGTAGACTGTCTGTAATAGGGGCTGTCGCTTATGGAGTTGCTTGACTCAACCGACCGGCCCAAGCGACCAGCTGGGTCACAGTAGCTCTGTGAAGTTGGTCCTTGCTCTGATTTGACTCATGTCTTCTATATATTTTTCAACTCTATGTTTTTGTGTTCTCTGAGTTTGCTAGAACTGTTGAGTGAAGTTATTTGCACTTTAGTAAACTTTTTACATAATTACAAGTAAGGACACACTTTCTTATTTATATATGATGATATGCTATGTGATGAATCATTTAATTCTTACATTATTCATTAATCATGTAACTTTCTGTAGTTGTTCATTGAATTATAGTTGAATGTATGTTGTAAATGATGCTTTTATATACTTTATTGATTTGTGATATAGATTGATCGATTATGTTTTAATGGTTGTGATGCAATGTAGTTGTGATAGAAGGGTATTCATTTGGGTATCCATTGCTTGGGATATCAAAGGGTTGTGGTATGGGACACATGCTCATTGATGCCCTCAACCCTATCATGACTGCTGGATGACATACCTAGGGAGTCTAGATTGCATGACTAGGTACCCTTACATGCTACTACCCTTTCGATAGGGGAATTGAAGCCAAATGACCCGTGATAATACTGACGTGACTCTGTTTCATCCTACAATGGTAACTAATCCGTGTGGATACTCAGTGGTCCACTATTGATCATGCAATGGTAGAATTACATATGTTAGGGTTTGGGCTCATGAACATCCAAGGAGCGGCCAGGGAGTCATGAGGGGTCATGAGAGCATCCACTCCAATAATATGTGGATGACCATAGGGTTAGGGAATGGAGTCCAACAGCGATAGCCAGTCCGTGAGAGTCTACATTCCTAGGTAGAGAAGGATACAGAACCGAGTTGGTTGGTGCCATAGGGAAAGTATCTGGACTTCATGTAATATGTTACCATATGACCTTGCATTGGATTAGAAACCCTGACATGCGCCAATACTCATGCCAATGGTCGTTGTAAGAAAGTATTGACTTAAACCCCAGCCATGGTTGATTGACGAGGATTGAACCCTTTACTTGGGATCCCAACAAAGGTAACTAGTCTGTGAGGGATCAAAGTGACTAGACCTACCCATAGGAGGGTTGGTGTTATATCCAAAAGCATGTCAAACAACTAGAGACTTGCATAGTTAGATCTTAGTAGCATTCATGTACTTGCATATCATTCATTACATATACGCTTACTTGGATATATTCTCATATGTATGTGAGATGTGTTATCCTTACTGAGTTCATCAAAATTCATTCCTTTCTCTATATGTTATTATATATTGTTCAGATGGTGTTCCGGAATCAGGAGAAGTTTCGTGTGACTGGAGCAACCTCTATGAAGAAAATGTGGTACCGTTAGTGGGAGACGAAGACGTATTCCACGAAGCCTCCTGCAGATGCTTGGAGTGAATTTATAGCACCCATTGACTGCAGAAGGAGGCAGATTGTCAAGCATTTTGAGAAGTCTTTGGGGAAAAAACTAGAGAACCCCCTTTCTTGTTGTTTTAGAAGAGAAGACTTTGGCTTTAAAGCAAGCTACAGGAAAGAAACTGATTTAGTTTATTTTATTGCTTCCGCCGAACTCGTTTGAAACTTGAGTGCGTTGATTTGATTATTTTCTTTGATTCATTCTTGGAGTATTTGGACACCTGTAATCCCTTTTTATTAATTATTTGAACTTGCTCTTGCTCATGATTACTAGTTCTTGTGTTTATTACTATTGATGGTAAGATCGTGGATCTTGTGATGGATCACACCCACGGTTTGTCTGGCTGAACTAATACTGGCGGGTGGGGTGTGACAGAGGTGGTATCAGAGCCACTGGTTTTACAAAGTCAATAATAGTTAATACAAGTAATAGATGAGCAATCTGACTCATAGATCCAAAAGTGACTCAAAATATTATAAGTGAATAATATGTGCAATCTTTCACTAGAAAGTGAAACAACAAAGTAAATGAATTTTTGTCTTTGCATAACTTACCATGAATAAAGAGAAACATATTCTCACATTATGATTATCAAGAAGTGCATAAAAGACAATAAGTGAAAATATAACAAGCATAACTAATTTTCATTAATAAAATTAGCCTTTCATAATTTGAAGTGTGACTCACACTTTACAAGTCAAAATGTGTAGAGAATGAACATGTAGTGAAATAAAAATGACAATAACTATATCTAAATCCTAAAGTCAGTCTGTACTGAGTCAAAAAGAGCATAAAATAGACTGAACTACTCTTGTGGTGGTGGTGCTGGCCTCAGCTAGTGAAGAATATCTAAGCACTCTGCCAACTGGTCCCTCACCACTGTCTGATGCTGCTCTAGGTGCTCCACTCATGTGAGTATCTCACTTAGGACTGCGTCTCCGGCCCTGGTAGGTGCTCAAGTCAGTCATCTCCCAAATGAACCCCCTACCTCAAACTAGGATGGTGGTGGCGAATCTCCTTGATCATCCTCCTCATCTACATCCTCTCCACCTGCATCTAGCTTTGGATCGGCTAGCATCTCTGGTGAGTTAGGTCAGTCTAGTAAATGCATCTGTGAGACCAATCGATGACCAATAGTACCATCGAAGCCAACAGGTAAGACCTCCTCACCCTCGAAGTCAACTCCAAAGTGCTGGAAGATGCAAGTCAGCAATCTCCCATAAGCAAGGTTCACTCCCCCCAAGATGTGTCACCCTATATATCATGGCATTCTGAATAACGTATGCCAAATCTATCCTGTACTGGGTGTACCCTGCAAATGTCATCAATGCCTGCATGAGGGATATCTCACTCTGATGACCTGCCTTAAGCAACAAGTTCCTGACAATAATCCTAGAGATAATCCTGCAAGATGGAAGCAACTCATAAAGCTGCTAGCTTTTTTTGTTTTACAAGTTTGCAATAAATATTAAATTTTCATCTTTCTTTACTAGAAAGCATTGGAACTTCAATATATAGGGGTGTTACAAGGTGAGTTTCTTCAATATCTTTTATGTCTCTTGGTATTGATAACTTTGAAACATATAATCTGAAATATGTTTCATTTCTTGTTCAGACATCATCAGCATGGTAGATGGCAAATAGGGATAGGTAGAGTTGCAAACGACAAAGTCTCTACTTGGGAACGTTCAGGTGAGTAATTTTTTTCCTATTCCATTAACTTTTCTTATATATTAAAATGAATTGTTGCCAGTGTAATCTTGGCAACTAGGGACACAAGAAGAGGCAGCTGAAGCCTAAGACATTGCACAAATCAAGTTTTGAGGTCTCAATGCAGTGACCAACTTTGACATGAATAAATATGATGTGAAAAGCATTGCTAACAGCATTCTTTCCATTGGAGTCATCACAAATAGAACTAAAGCTTCTTCCTAATCAATTTTTGATAACAAAAGTGGGTCAGAAGATAGATCATCTCTCTTTGACATCTTCACGTCCTTTGTTTCACAACTCTTAGCTTAGTAGTACCCATTAAACCAAATCCATCAGATTAATGGTCTTCTATCCGATGTTTCCAAAGTTATGACCAAAATATGTCTCAAAGTTATGTTAGGGATCATATTGTATGAATTAAATTTTCAAATCTCCCAAAAAATCATTCTTAACTTAATTCATGCGACCTACTTCTCCTATGTTTCTAAATAGTATCATTATTATCATCAATGACAAGAATAACTATACTCCCATTAGAATTCTCATAATTTTTCACAAAAAAAAAAAAAAAAAATGTATGCTCCTAATAATTTTTTAGAGCCAAAAAAATATTGAAATTGTCAAGCAATTGGAATAATTATGATTATTAACAATCATAGCTTCAAGATCTACCACTCTCTATGGCAATAAATAATAGTAGATACATATAATCCCTAGGATCCACATCATCTATCGTTACATGGGTGTCAAATTAATCCAAGGTTTAAATTCAAATTTAAAAATGTAATCATCAAAATGTGTGAGATTACCTAACTGGCACTTAGAACGCCATCAAAATGTGTGGATGTTAAATATAAGAACATCTCTTTTTTTGAGAAAAAAATTAGAACGTTGAATCTAGGCATAAAAGCAAAAAAAAAAAAAAAAAAAATGGAATTAAAATAATATGCAATAAATACTTTAAAATCAGAGGTAGATCAAGGGTAGGTTCAGATGGTTTGTTTGGTTCATTTATATTAAAATAGTAAGTACTTAATTTTCTCTTGTTTTAAAAGCCCTTTAAAAATGGGCCGTACTTGGCCACGCTTTAGCATCTTTCCCCAGTTTCATGTGGAGTTTCCAAAATAAAATCTCTATCTTGTAATTGCTATCTCTTAGAAAGAGTCGTCCCTCAATCATGGAGAGAGATGGGCTCGAAGTATGAATGTCCCTCTTTAATTAATAGAGATAATAGAGAGTGGTCAACTCAAGGATTTCAAATTGCAATTGAACCGAAAAACAAAATCCCACACCCAAACCAAAACCAGATTGCATAAATTGAACCGGATGAAGAAATTTCTTTTTCAATTTGTTCAGTTTGGCTCATAAGTAATCTTAGGCCAATTACTTTGAGTCTAGAGATTTTAAAAACATAAAGATTTCAAATTTATGGAGTTAATGGTTCATAAAATTAATTGTTTGGTTAGCTTAAATCTTTTGAATGAAATTTGTAAATTCATCTTGAAAAAAAAATCTCTATGAAATCATGGTTAGTGGTGTAAACGGATAACCGAAATCCGCTTTCGCATTTGTTTAGGGGTATTCGAATCTATTCGATTACTAATAGGATGCAGATATTGTATGCCCATTTCTCATCGGTTATTGTCTATCCGATAAAATTATCTGATTAAGTTGCTTATTTGAATTTGTTTTCTTACTTTTATAAACTTTTTATTTGAGATATGTGACTATTATTTTAGAGTCTCTACTAAAATAAATACCAAAGTTATTAAATTTAAACCTAACCCTCACAAATAAAATGCTAAATATGTCAACAGGATAGTCTAAATTTGTATTCAATATGTATTCATACCCATTTACAAGAATCTATTTGAGAAAATAATTATCCGATTATCATCCAAATTCGACTAAATCCATCTAAAAACCCATAGGATATTATTCGAATCCGTCCGAATATAATAGGATGTGGATATGATATTACCACTATCCGATCCGAATCCGATATGTTTACACCCCTAGTCATGGATGGTTAAGAACCTGACTGCTCAGTGGAGAGGTCGTGTGTTCAATCCTTACCGGCGGCATATGTAATATCCCTGTCCCCTATATATAAAAAGCATTTGCAAAAAAAAAAAAAAAAAAAATAATAATAAAAAAAAAAAAAAAAAAAAAAAAAAAAAAAAAAAAATAATAATAATAATAATAATAATAATAATAATAATAAATTGTTTGACACTTTTATGGTAAGAAGGAAATCTTTGGATTTCTTCTCATACCAATAAATCTACAGATCCACGTTTTTAGTGTAAAAATGTGAATCTTTAGATTTCATGAATCCAGGGATTTACACAACCAAACAGATATAAATCTCCCAATTGTGAATTGGAGAGATTTTCAAATCTCTAGATTCATGTAATGTTGCTATAGATCTATCCTGGCATTTAACCAAAAATCACATAAAAACAATCAAATGTAATGTTATATTAAAACAACAATATTTTTCTTAAATGCCTGTGACAGGTTCAAGATCCCTCCACCCACCCCCACCCTCAAAAAAAAAAAACCAATAAATAAATATTTTTGTCATATGTCACGGTGAGGACTATTACATATACCAACATAGAGAGTCAAACTATGACCTTTTTACTAATAGGTGTTAAAAATTATCATCTGAGCCAATCCTTTGACAATATGAGTTCTTATTTCTTATCCATATTTATATGGATGAGAATTGATTACCATTCTCTGTAGAATATGGATTTTTGAGGTTCATCCAAACCAAGTTACGCGCACCTCGATTATATCCTCAGAGGGAACTTTATCGTCCGCAAAGGTCGAACCCATGAGCCTCTCCACTGAGAAGTATGGATCTTACCACTCTACTAACCATGAATTGACAAAAGGCAATCTTATCCCTTATAATGTTTGCATATAAATAATGTTAGAATCGAATTGAGCTAACCTTCAATCTTACTTCTACAATTTTTTATTAAGATGTAATACTTTAACCTCAAGCTATAATTATGATCTACAACCATTGCACCAAAACCCACATCTATATAGAATCACATGCAATAATCAAAATCAAACGATTAAAAACATAATGTAGAAACTAAATCGAAAAGGCAACCTAAATATCTATTTTAGATATATATAACAAATAACCAAACCAAACAGCTTTCATTCCAAAGCTTTATAAAACTATGTCATGTGATGGACTTCATTACCCCAAAACAATAACAAATGCCACCACCATGCAACACCTCTCCTCTAGCTACCAATAGTTATTACACCTCCATTTATTTTATTAATGGTGGATCCCACATTGGATATTTTTTTTATTGTGATTTTTTTTTTTCTTTCAAGGTACTGGTGCTTTTTAAATACTAGAAATGTAATGCCGTCTGCCAGGGTGTCAGGGTCAAACCCAAGACCTCTCCACTGAGAAGTATGGATCTTTACCACTCAACCAATCCTACATTGGCTTTATTGTGAAACTTTGGACATCCTTTGAGATCATCAATAGAATCTGTACGTTATCTTATGGTCGCAGCTAAATTAATTTTTTATTGAAAGAATTAATGGAGCTTGATCCTTTCAAACAAGTTAAAATGACAAAGATATTATTCTTAAACACTTTGCTTAAAGTGTCATAAATGCAAGTAATTGTAAAATGACAAATATATAATACATAAGAAAGACGCTTGATTTATTAATTCTTTCTTTTCGCATTTCGTAAATTAATGTGTGGTTGTTTTTTTTTGGTACGAATGTGTGGTTGTTTGAGATTAGAATAAATATACGGAAGGTGACACCTAATGCTATGTAAATTGCAATTAATTATTCTACCCAAAAAAAATAAATTTGCAATTAATTAGGGGGATTAATTAGTTATTAATTTTTGACATTTCTAGTTACTTCTACGGATGCATCGATAGGTAGAAACTATTAAAAAAATGTACGAGTTGGATAATGAACTTTAAATACTTTTTTTTACGGAAAATTGTCCGTACCTCACTACCTCCCATTAGGAAATCACGGTTAATTGCTGATGTAAATTAGTAAATAATTATATATTTTTTTAAATACAAAAATACACTTGAACGAGAAATCTTATGCGAGTCATCTTCATCTTTTTCCACCATCTACAACTATTCTTTTTCTTCTATTCTTGTATATTTTACATGATTTTTGCTCTCTAATTAATACTTTTTTTCGTTTTCCTTTCTTCCATGTTCTTTTCTTGACTAATGGAGGTAATATTAGAAATAGATAAATGAAAACTAACTTAGACTAACGGTGATAGAGTAATTTTAATATTCCAAATTGATTTTTTCGAATGAGACTAATAATTTCAGCTAATTCTGAATTGAAAGATAAAATTCTTATAAAAAAATAATAATAAAAAAAAAAAAACTATGGTTTACATTTTACAAATGATTTGTTGTCAATTTCTTTGCAACTTATCATGTTCATTTGACTAATTCACAGGAACAAAGCCAGGATTGAACATTGAGGAGCGAATAATGAGTAGGGAACACCTCTCTGTCGGGCGAACACTAAAGTCTTTTCTCTGCACATACTGTGTAGGCCATGCGAGACCACTGTGGGTCCCGCCTCTGAATTATTTTATCATATTCTGACGTGGGGTCTACATTAAAATTTTAGGTAAATTAATAAGATGATTAAAATGTAGATAACACAATTATAAGTAAATTAATATATATATATATATATATATATATATATATATATATATATATATATATATATATATATAATATATATATATATATATATATATATATATTGAAATAAAGCATAGGGGCTAAAATTGTAGGATTAGACTTTTTTTTCTCATTTAAAACCTTAAAAATATCATGAAACAAAGAGGTAGAAAAGAAATTGTGGGATAAATTATAGGACCAAAAGATGGATTTGAAGCTTATTAATATAGGAAAAACAATCAATTTTTATAAATTAAGTAAAAAAATTAAAATAAAATTCAATGATTATGATTATATCTGAATTATTTTATCATATATTGACGTGGGGTCTACATTAAAATTTTAGGTAAATTAATAGGAGGAATAAAATGTAGATAACACAATTATAAGTAAATTATAAAAAATATATATTGAAATAAAGCATAGGGGCTAAAATTTTAGGATTATATTTTTATTTCCCATTTAAAACCTTAAAAAATCATGAAACAAGAGGTAGAAAAGAAATTGTGGGATAAATTGTAGGAAAAAAGATGGATTTGAAGCTTAATAATATGGGAAAACAATCAATTTTCCTAAATTAAGTAAAAAAAAATTTTAATGATTATTGTTGTGGAAAATATGTAGCCCGAGGGGTCCCCTCAGGAGTAAACACACCCCATTTGGGTGAACTGTGTTATACCTCGGGATGAATGGCGGAACCCCCACGGGAGATTCAAAGAGTCCCTCGGGAAGGACACACACCCGCTCGGGTAGGTGTGCTCCCCTCCCTCAAGAGATTCAGAGAACCCCCTTGGGGGGGACACACACACCCACTCGGGTAGGTGTGTTCCCCTCCCTCAGGAGACTCAGAGAACCCTTTCGGGAGAAAGCACACAGCCACTTGGGCAGGTGCATATTATCCCCTCATAAGCCATGCATAAGATAAGTTCGAAAGGTAAGAAGACCTTCAATACTAAGTCCAAGAGTGACGTTGAAGACGACCAAGTCAAAAGGGTTAGTTAGAGATAACTACCCACCATGTCCGTTCCGGACTTGGGGAGATGGATAAGCGAATAATGGCTCTATTAGGCCCGCCAAAGAAGGAAACGTGCTCCTTAAGATCTCTGACCCACTCTTCAATTGAACAGGCAAAATTCAAGGAGACGTTGCCTCCATGTATCTTCTATATAAACCTTCATCCTACAAGGAGAAAGGTACGAGATTCACTTTACCATTATTCTCTATACCTTGAGAATCTTCTCAAGGTCTTCTATTGTTGCTTAGACTAACTTGGGCGTCGGAAGTGGTTCCCCTTCCAATACTAAGCCAGCCAGTTCTTGTTTTCTTTGTGAGTGCAAGTATCTTACCTATTTCTATTCGGTTGGAAAAGTCTCCAAGAGGTTATCAAACTATCCGGCTCTCGAAGAAGGTCTAAACGCAACAATTATGATTAGATCTAATAAAATCAATGGCCGAAATTTTAAACGTCTAACTAATAAAACTTAAATTTTAAATTGCTATTAGTAAGAATCGAAACTGTATGAGAAAGTTCAGGGATTCAAAAGAAATTTAATTATAATTAAATCTAATAAAATCAATGGCTAAAGTTCTAAACAAGATTTAAATTGTCATTTGTAGGAACTAAGGGTGTAAATGGATAACCGAAATATGCTTCCAAATTTGCATCCGCATCCTTTTAGGAGTATCCGAATCCGTCCAATTACTAATACAATGGGATATGGTATATACCCCTTTCTTACCGATTATTATCCATCTGACCACTATCCAATCCAAATCCGGTCCATTTACACCCCTAATAGGAATTGAAATTTTAGGAGATAAGTTTAGGGATTAAAAAGAAAAACTCAATGATTATGATTAGATCTGAAAAAAAAAATCAATGGTTGAAATTTTAACGAAATTTAAATTGCTATTAGTAGGAATAAAACATAATAGATATTAGATATTTAGCACCAAAGCCAATGTGTTATCTTTTATCAACAATTAATACGATTAAAATAATTTTTAATACGTATGCCACAAAAATAAAATTTATCTACAGATTACATCACTCAAATTTCTCTTAAGAACCTTTGATTCTGATTTTACTTAGATATTCCAAATTAGAATTGTTCATTATAATTTTGATTTTAAAACATCCTAATTCAACTGGATTAAAATTTTATTATAAATAAGTTAATAATTATTTATATAAATATATTTAATAAGAATGTAGGATGTGACTAGGGGTATCAACGGTTAGGACTGCGCTAACGATTTTGGAGGTTGAAAAACACTCAACTCAAACACAATTCATTAGAAAAATAAAGGTTTCAGGCCATTGCGATTTGGGGTTGGGTTAACTAACGCTTTGGACTAACAGTTTAGAATCAGGTTTACTAATAGTTAGGCTCGAGTTTACTAGTGGTTTGTATTATATATTTTTTTTGTCTCTGACTATTTTCGAAATGCTCTTACAACTTTTCCTTGGAAGTAATGTGGTCGCTAGTGGATTAAGGTAACAAATAGATTGAACTTCTGTGGCACATGATTTCAGCAATTCAGATCCATCACATCGAATTACTAGTGGACAACCTTGGTGTTAGAATAGAAGAAACATTAACAAAAAGGACACTTCATTCATGTGCCTTGTAACCCTATATAATGAAAGATTTTTATTCATTATTCCATTGTCTTAAAATAGAACCCTGGACATCGAATTACTAGTGGACAACCCTGGTGTTAGAATAGAAGAAACATGAAAAAATGACACTTCATTCATGTGCCTTGTAACCCTATATAATGAAAGATTTTTATTCATTATTCCATTGTCATAAAACTTTCCAATAGTATTCATCTGAACCGTCATACTTAGCATAGTATTCACCATCACGATCAGATCTGACATTTTTAATCCTTTTACTTTGTTGGTCTTCAACCTCAGCTTTGAAACTTTTGAACACATCCAAAGACTGCTTTTTAATGAATGAGATATAGATAGTCATATTTGGAAAAATCATCTATGAACGTTATAAAATATTTTTGACCATTCCAAGTGGCTACAGGGAATGACCCACAAATATACGTATGTATAAGTTCCCATCTAAAGTTCTATTGGCTTCAAATCTCCTGACAAATGTGAAAATCTGTAAAATCTAGGGGTACAAGAATTTCATTTGACACAAGTCTCTCCATTCTCCATTTGGAGATGTGACCTAATCTCTTGTGCCAAAGCGTAGCTGAATCCTCACTAGTTAATTTTCTCTTAGTACCTTGCGTAGTTAAGTGCAGGGATTCATTAAATGAAGCAACTAATTCAATTAAATAAAGATTATCAAAGCCTAATAAAGAACCGAAACCAAACAATTTTGAATCATGAAACAAACTAAATTTCCCATTCTCAAATGAACAAGAATAACCAAATTTGTCCAAAGTAGAAATAGAAATCAAATTTCATCTAAACGATTGTACAATAAACGTTGCATCAAAATCCAAATAGTATCCAATTTTTAACAATAATCTAAATTTTCCTATAGCCTCAACTTGAACCATCATGCCATCGCCTACATAGATGTATTTTTCACCATCACTTGGCTTTCAGTAACTTAGGCAACCCTACATAGACACACTGATATGAGTTGTTGCACCAAAATCTATCCACCATGTGTGTCCTAGTACCGAAGTTAAATTAACTTCAGAACAAATCAAATTAAGAAGCATACCTTTCTTAGCACGCCATGCGTGATAGTTAGTGCAATGCTTCTTTTGATGATCTTCAGCTCCACAAAAGAAGAAACCTTTACCGTATGGTGCCTTCTATTATTTCTTATTAGGTGTTGTATTTTCAACCTTATTATTCTTCTTCCTTTTCTACCCTTTGTCCTTGGAAATACTAGTCAAATGAGCACTTTCTGTCTTCTCTTGCATCAACCATTCCTCTTCTTACACACAATGAGAGATGAGCTCATTAAGAGACCAAGTCTCCTTTTGACAGTTGTAACTCACTTTAAATTGACTGAATTGTGTGGGAAGAGATATAAGAACTAAATGCACTAACAAATCTTTAGAGAGATCAAGCTTACGTGCTCGTAATTTAGAAGCAAGATCATCTCCATGATGTACTCCCTAGTGTTTCCTTTGCTTTTATACCTCATTGAGATTAGGTTTGCCAAGAGTGTACTTGTTTCAGCCTTTTCATTTTTGGCAAACCTTTGCTCAATATCTTTAAGGAACTCCTTGGCCATAGTTAATTTTTTCTGAAATTGTCCCCTTAAATGCTTTGGGAATGGCCTTCTTCATGATCATTAGACACATGCGATTTGACCTCTCCCACCTTTCCTTTTTTCATCAGAGGAACTTTCATTTGTAATAGGTGTTGGAGGGTCTTCCCTAAATGCAAGGTCAATATCCATGACTCCGAGAACTATGTGGAGATTCTCTTGCCATGATTTAAAGTTAGAACCATTCAACATAGGAATATAATTAATGTTAGCTGATATATTAGAAGTAGAACCCATAGCTAAAATAGAGAATATAACAAATTCAAATAAACATGCTCACAAATAATAATAACTTTAATCTATAAATTCAAATAAGAGTAACCCATCACAAGATATCGGACGTTCCATTAATATTTAGTCTTTGGATAGAAATATTAACTTACGATTGATAACTTGGCGCGATAATCAAACACAGATAATAAAGAACATGTCGAATCAATAAATCTTCCTCTAGGCCGATTTATCAATCACTTGTAAAACTGATTAATTGTCACATGCTTATTACCACAAATGTGTATGCAAGTCTGTTGAATATCAATCTTCCTTTAGGTGGATTAATATTCATTAAGTTACATGCACATAACTGTTTGTAATCTAAAATAAAATTAATCTCCACAAAGATGTCACTTGGGCAACATATTATTTCAATCAATGTATTCCAAAATACATATACTAATATTTGAATTATTAATTATATCAAAATTCAAATACTGAATCCATAATGAATTTTCAAATGAAAATAACATTAATTAACTAAGAAATGTATTTTCATAATTAATTAATCACTTAAATACAATAACTTAATTAAACATGAATAAAAGGAACAAAATCATAACATATTAAGCATAATAATGAGAAACAATCATCTGAATATCATAAATGTGTAGCCAACAAGAAAATTCGTAATCCACGAATAGATTTCGTTTCTAATTAAACCTTTTTTTTTAATTAAAAAAAATCCCTAATTCTCAAATCACATTTTCTTATGATCTAATCCCAATGATTCAACATGAAAAGTCTCTGATACCACTTGTAGAATTTTAATAAAACCCAGCATCAAACATGTCAAATCATCGAGAAAATGTTAAGTGCGGAAACTCACTCGAATTCATAAGATTTAGAAAAGATTTGATTGGGATCATTGATCTGAATCCCTGAGATTGAATGATGATAGTTGATCTTCCAAGCCTTGAATGCAAGCCCTCCTTTTGAGAATATTTTTTGATCTCTCTATTCTCTCTAATGATGGGAGTTAAAGAGAAAAGCAATGCATTTGGCTTGGGGACCATGACCCATTTATATACTACTCAATATGAGCAGTTTTATTACTAACTTAACCCATCATAAAGTTTAGTAATTAGATTAATTTCATAAATAACCTTAACTTGCATTTTGGTCTCTACACATAGGAGGCCACACTTAACGATGCTTTATAACTAAACTAATAACTTTAATATGTTAATGTTATAAGATAACATAAATACACATTAATTTGGTTAATATATTGCCTATAAATTAGATTTTACTCTAACAATGACAACCATCAAAATGGATGAAATTTCAAAATAGTAACAAGTACTGATATCATAAAAAAACATCATGCCATAATCTTACTACCCAAAAACTTCCTCAACGATATATGATTTTACATTCATAACAAAAATCATGATAAGAAAAAGGAAAGAAGCCTCCATGTTAATTTAGTTCCTTAATTTGTTTCTAAGAAGAAAAAAAATCGTACTCAATGAAAGGGTGGAAACTCGAGAATAAAAACATTTTATATCAATATTGATCTTTTGGAGGTTGAAAAACACCCAATCAACATCAAGTTGCATCAGAGAAGACCTAACTTTCTCAATGAGAGGGTTTAAATCCAACTCATAAGACATAGAGTCATGCACCCATCACTGCACAGTTGTACACAAACCCACCTGCTCGCTCTCTGACAGAAAGAACATCCCAGTCTGGTCCTCCTTCATTCCCATCCTCTGGACACCACGAATACACTACGATACCATCACCAGTAGGCCCTCTTCGTCCACCAACCAAAATCAACTTGTCATCACATGCTCTAAAGGCTACACCCCAACCATTGTTGGTGCCATCTCTGACTGGCAATCTCTTCACAACATTCCATGTATTACTTGTTTTGTCATATTTGTTCACCTCATTTGTAGTTACATAAGCAGCATAAAGCTGATTATTAACTACTGCCACCAGAGGAGGAGACTGCATAGGTCCACCCCAACTAGGAATCATGTCATTTATCATCCTCCATTTTCTTGTCTCAATACTGTACTCTTCCCCGCTAGTTAAAGGCTCATGTTGACTGGAAACTCCTCCAATGACATAAAACTTGCCATCCATGAAGAATCCTGAACATAGTCTTCGAGGCAAGTTCATATCTGGCAAACTTTCCCAAGAACCCAATTCAAAATTGAAAAGCTCAGCAGATTTCAGAACACAAGTATTCTGGTCAATTCCTCCAGCAACAATGGCAATTTCTCCTTTGCTACCGGAAGCAAACAAACAACGGGGATGATTCATTAAGGGGCCTCTAGACCATTGATCAATAAGCAAACTGTACTTCCATATTGCTAATCCTGATATCTCCCGACCAAAAACAAGCAGATCAGTTCCTACAGCAAGAGATTCTTTGTCTGCATATGTGAAGCAAAAATCACATGGCATTGTAGGTAACCTCATCCATCTATGTCTTGTAGGATCAAAGGCCTCCCAAGGCATATCACTACAAGCAAGATAAACCCATTGTTCTACGACACCCATCTGCCGCCTCAATTTGTAAATAACCCCACTAGAAATCAACTCATTAATCTTTTTATTGACTCTAGCAAGATTTGGGTAATCAGATCTACTTGCCCAAATCAGAATATCCATAGCAATGTTATCACTAAGACCAGGCATAAGTCTATGATCACCTGATGAATGGCTCGTCAAATCTCCACTAGATTGTCTAGAAATTGTTAGCTTCTTTAGCTGAGAATCTAGAGCATCTGTACTGACATACTTGTCCAACATATTTTCTCTAGTATCCATCA
Source organism: Hakea prostrata (assembly GCF_041222555.1). NCBI lineage: Eukaryota > Viridiplantae > Streptophyta > Magnoliopsida > Proteales > Proteaceae > Hakea > Hakea prostrata. The sequence continues at coordinate 92,214 of NW_028291233.1, forward strand.
AGTTTTCCATCATACCTTCTCCAGGTATTTCCTTTTTTTTCTCTGCCTTGACTGTATCTCTGCAAGCCATTGATAACTCTGTAATAGAAACAAAAAGAAATTAGAAGGAAAATATTATATCTTAAATGAAATCTAACCAAGAGTTAATGGGGGGGGGTCAAAAACTGATTAGAGAATTCCGATGTTATTGCGTGCATCATGGATACTATCGAGGGGGGGAAAATCTGAACTAGAAACTAAAGGGAATTCACCATCTGAATTTCATCCTCAACTGATACATTTTCAACTGAAGAAGCATTATGAAAGGAGCGAGGCAAAAATACCTGAAGAAACTAAAACGAATAAATAGAAGAAAGATCGCAACAAAGCCAACAGCCTAGCCGAGAAATGCTATGCACTTGTCTAAATTTAACGAAGCATCATTATCTCTCCAATTCCAACCTGAAAATTGCTGAATGCCAAAAATCACCAACAAACAGATTCAGAAAAAGACCAAATAGTTCCAGTATCAAAGATTTTATACAATAGTCCACCGGAAATTGATCATTAATTCATGTTTCCGATGGATTGTTTAGACGAAACTTCATCATAGTCTCACCAAATCTAATCAAAGAGTGGAATTTCAAACTTCAGAACTTCTCTTCTCACTTCAAAATTGCTTTTGCTTCAATGTCTTCCTTTCTTCTTCTTCTTCTCTATCGCTCTCACCCTTTAAAAATGAGTGTTTTACGACTGTTTTCGTAAAAAGTGGGGAAAGGATTAATACGGAATGGAGAAAATGTGAAGAATCTGTAAAGCGAAAAATGAATAATGGCCACCCTATTTTCTATTTTTGGAATAGCGGTTTGACTCGGCTAGGTTACATGCACCTTGGAGTCCGGATCACCTTCGCTAATGCTTTTTTACCACATAAATGGGGGTGGGGCCCAATGAAAATTTATTTTTCGATTAATTTTTAATATTGACCCCATGGACCTCACCTTATTTTTATGGTAAAAAAGCGTCAGGAGCTCACATTGTGCTCCCCGTCAAAGGAGGTGATCTGGACTTGGCATCTTGAACTATATTTTATCCATTAATAAGCACTTATCTTCATCTACCATTATGGATAAGCATCTCACTTTTGTAATGGTTTACAAAGAAATGTTGTCTGCCTTCTTGATGGCTCCTATTGGAGCTGCTATGGCGCAAAGACCACTTATAGGTGGGGGTGAGGAAGTGTTGAAATCATGGGCTAGCTTATTTGAGGTGAGGAGACTCTTTGAGGAAGATGACTCCCTTCCTTATGTTAAGCCACTGGAGATAAATAACATTCAAAGAGCAGTTTGCAAACCCGATTATCTCGTTGATGAATGTCTTCACTGGGAATTGGCTCTTGTTGGGTACATGTTTGGACCCAATCCTACTTTCACTACCATGAAATGCTTTGGTGATAATCCCTTGGATCCTAATTGAAACCCTAATTGCAGGTACGAGAACATGAGCAACCAGTAGGAAGAATTTGTGGGCCATACAACTTGAGACAATTGGATTAGCACCAAAATCCATGGATTTGGATGGTGAAGATATGGTCCTCTACTTTGATGGAAACTGGAAGGTAATCCTACAAGAACCTAAATGGTTTGGGCAGATGGACTTTCAGCTTGCGAGTGACAAAGTTGAGAGGTGCCCTAGTCCAGGTAAGAGCCTCTATAATGATTACTATGCCGGTGCAAGCATGTGGGTTCAATCAAGATTGAGAAACCACCATAGTACTACAAAGTACTAGGGCGGTTAGTCAAGGCAGTTGATTGACCAATCCACCGCCCCTTGGCTAGTTAGTCTATTCAGTACAAGTAGTTTTGGGATTTTTTCTCCCAACACCCCTATTTAAGGTTTTAAAACCTTGACTTCACCATTATTTTACTCTAAGATAACATTTTCTCATAGAGAAAATCACATGTTTAAGGATTTTTCAGAGAAGATTCTCTACATCTTAATCTGATAATTAAATTAGAGTTTAGTTTTATTTCTTGTTTGGGTGCTTAGAATAGTGATTCAGAGATGAAGTCCATGCCTAAGATCAACCTAGAACCCATCAAAGTTGTGTGATTGAAGGTGTGGAATTCGAATTTGAATTATGCTCGAGGGCACCTGGTGGTTGGTCAGGGCGGTCGGTTATTGACCAACCATTTTAATCAACTGGCCCCCTTGCTATCTTGGTTTTGAAGTTTGATTTGGCTGAAATGACTCTAAACCCTAAATGCAATTATGTGAACATGTTCTTAAGACCTACTATGATCTATTAGATTACTAGTTTGAAGGTTTTGGATGTTGATAAAGTAAGGAGAACAATGCACTTATGCTTGGATGGTTTGGTATGCTATTCCTATTATCTATTGTTTATTTATGATGTTATAGCATGCTGGAATGAACTTTTTAGGAATGATTAAATATGTGGGAACTGTTGGAAATAGTTATTTACTGCTGTTCATTGTTTGCTATAATGTTATAGTGATACGGAATACATGATTTTGGATTTGGGATTGCTTGAGCTTGTGCTAGGTCACTTAATTGCATTAATATTATATCAAATCCTTCATATTTTTAATGAGACTAATTGTTTTTCTTTATTTGGATTTTTATTATCAGCAAAGCACTTTATCATAATTGATTCTTTGATGCCTCTATTTCTCGGCTCGATAGAGTGGGCTCTAAGAGTACACTAGTCAAGGATTGCTTTAATTGGGCTTGGAAAGCCTCTCCGGAACCTTGCTGCAACCTTGCTATACCCTCGCGTCCTTGCACGGATCGTTCTTCGAGCCCTGCTTCGGTCAAGGGCTCCCCAGGGACCGACCGTATGGAGTATAGCCAAGTGGTAAGGCATCGATTTTTGGCAGCTTGATTGGACCAAGCCTCTGGAATTTCAGAGTCTCCCTGTCGAATGGCCTATTCTCCCCGGTTGGGGGAAACCCTTTGAAATGATTTCAATATTGGACCTTGGACATATAATAGTTTTGAATCGAATCTCTTTAGAAAGAAGATCTTTTGTTTCATGGTAGCCTGCTCTAGTCCCCTTACGAAACTTTTGTTATTGGGTTAGCCATACACTTCACTTGTTTCTAGCGATTCACATGGCATCATCAAATGATACAAGTCTTGGATAAGAATCTACAACGCACTAGAACACCCTTGTTGACGATCCTTTACTCCAACAACATCTAGGGTTCCTTGAACAATGTGATATCTCACACCGGGTACATCCTTAACCCTTCCTCCTCTTACTAAGACTATAGAATGTTCTTGTGAATTATGGCCAATACCATCTGTGACTCCATATTTAGGCTTGAAGGGAAAGCTATGTCTCGTAGGTAAAAAGGGGTTACCCGACCCAGCGCAAATGAACGTGAGCAACTATACCGAACTTCCCGCTGGCCATCGGGGACCGAGTGGTAAGGCCATGATCCACAGGGGAACGGATCACTGATTGTTGAGGGAGCAACCCCATTTTTCACCTTAAATTGATCAAAATATGCAGAATTTCTTATTTTTCGTGGAGGATTAGATCCCGTAACAGGGGGTCTATGGTTGACCGATATTGCACACCATCATTTTAGCAGTTGCAATTCTTTTACTGATAGTAGGGTAGACATATTAGAGTGTTTGGATATCAAGTCTAGGAAAAGAGTGAACCAAACCATATTTTTAAATCAAATCATAGAACCAGTCTCAAATTAAGATGGAGGATTTGATTTTGTCCAAATCTGGAGGATTTTTATAAAATGTCTTAATTCAACAAACAAAGATTTTGTTCCCTACTGCAATCAGATATCTAAGGAAGAAGCTGAATTGGGATGTGATTAAATTAGAAACCATTACATTGGCAAGAAGGAGAATGGAAACAATCAAATAGGCAAGGAGGAAGAAAGGAAACAACTGAATTGGTAAAAATTGCATTGCTAAAAAGAACAATAGAAATGATAAAATTGGAAAGGATGTAGAATTGATAGGAAACCTCTATAAGAAGGATAGCATTTTCGGAGATTTATCATCACACACTACTACAAGAGGAGGTCATAGTTCTAAGGAAGAAGATATGATGTTTTCTTTCATTTCTTTATTCTTATTTCCAGTGGCGGACCCAGGATGCAATAGTGGGGGGGGGCGAAGAATGAAGGCCAGATAACCTTCCCATTTGGGGTCCCACCTCTAAACTATTTTATTAAATTAAATAATAGACCCACATATATTTTGTGAGGCCCACACATATTTGAAAAAAAAAAAAGATAAATTATTGATAATGATTTTTTTTTCCGACAAAATATAGATAAAATTAAAGCAACAATATAAAAAAAATAATACACATGACTTCAACCTTAAAAAGTTAGATACAAACCAAAAATTTCTTTGGTAGGAGATGTAAACCAAAAAAAAAAAAAATTTAGGTAAGAGATGCAAATCAATGGTAGTTAGTTAGTTACTAAGTATCGACATTTTATTCACAATACAAAATCAAATAACAAAAATTGCAGAAGAAATAAAGAAACATAGAATATAAAATCAAATAAAAAGAATAACAAAAAAAGAAAAGAGAAACAATAAACAAATTGAGATGGAAAAAGAGACCTAATTGTGGAGTAGATTTTTTTCCAAATTTTCTTAAGCCACACTTATAGAAAGGGAAGAGAATAAATAGGAAAAAAGAGGAGAGAGGAGAGACGAGATAGGAGAATAAATAGGGATTGAAGAGTTAGTTTTTAATTAGAAATAACATTTTGATTTTTGAATACCTAATAAGATTTTTTTTCAAAAATTTCCTTTAACCCACGTTTATAGAAACAGAAGAGAATAAATAGGAAAAAAAGATGAGAGAGAAGAGAGGGGAAAATAAATAGGGATTGATGAATTAGTTTTTTATTATGAATGACATTTATACCCATCATTTTACTTTTCAAAATTGTTCACAATATTGGGGGGGGGGGCAAATAGTGACATTTCACATGTGGGAAGAGAAAAAACCAAAAAATTAAAGGAATTAAGGGAATATGCATAAAAATTCTAAAAATCCGGGGGGCCATGGCCCTCTCCGGCCCCTTCATAGGTCTGCCCCTGGATAACTCCATTGGCAACTAAAACTAAGTACGGCTCTAGAACTCGGTTTTCGAGTCAAATTCGTTAGTCCAAAAACCAAATTGGATTGAGAGCTCACCAAGTTGGTGCCTCTATTTAATTATTTTATTTTATTCATGGAAGTTAAATACCAGATTTGGGTGGGAAACAGAGTACCACAGTAAAAATTTGAGATATACTTCGATCTGATCAAAATATTATTGAAATATTCAAGATACTATCTCATATGGCAACTTATTTCAGCAATAAAACAAAGAAGAAAAATTTTAGAGTTTTTACGTGTGGGTCCCAACGACACTAACACCATTAACCGCCATTAAGTATATTCAAATTACAAACATGAAATAAGCAAAATACCCTTCATGTTATTTAATACATTATATTGTGTTATATATGTATTGGTTACCTATTGTAAATAGCTGAAGGGCATTTTAGTCTATATATGTATTGGTTACCTATTGTGAATAGATAAAGGGCATTTCAGTCACATCACAATGTATTAAATAACATGAGGGGTATTTTGATCTCCTAGGTTTGAAATTTGAATATACTTAACGGAAACGAACCGGCGTTAGTGTGGTTGGGATCCACACTTAATATTGCACTAAGGGGACCCAACATTAGTCTAAGGTTCACATGTAAAAATCTCAAAATTTTACAGTAATATGCAGCCATGCAGAAATGCTACAAAACAATTAAGAGCTTGTGTATTCATCTCTCTTTAGGTTAAAATACTCCATTTCGAATTGGCAAAGAAGGAGGAGGAGGAGGAGGAGGAGGAAGAGGGAGATTGAAAATTTTCATCCATTAAACTAACATTTGTACTAGATTTATCAATCATTCGATACTTGTCCCTATTGTCGGTTTCAATTAGGGGTGTAAATGGATTAGATTTAGATCGAATAGCGGTAATACTATATCCGTAATTTATAATATTCGGACAGAATTGGATAATATCCTATTGATTTTTGAATAGATTCAGTTAGATTCAGAAGATATTCTAATAGTTAATTTTCAAGACAGATTCTCCTAAGTAGAAATAAATGAGATCTAATACAAGTTTTTAGAATAGTCATATTCTTGTCTTTACCATTTTATTGATGAGGTTTGGGTATCAAATTTAAGAACCGGCAACTTTTCTTTCTTCCATTATTTTTTGTCATCGCTTTTCTTATAATTTTCACTATTGATTTTCCGTTCAGTTTATTTTAATAGGAACTCTAGAAATATAATCATGTATCTTAAGTTAGATATTTATAGTTAAGAAAACAAATCCAACAAAGTAGCTTTATAGATTGGATAATTAATTAGCTGAAATGGATATTACGATATGCGTATTCTATTAGTAATTTGATAGATTCGAATAGACCTGTAAATGGATTGATTTGGCTCGGATACACCAGATTTGGAGAATTCGAATTCGATTAGCAAATTCTCTATCTGAATCAGAATCAGGAGAAAATTTTTGAGAAGACATCCGAATTCAAATCCGAAACTTTGTTGGATATCCGATAATAATCCGATCCAATAAACTATCCGATTATTGATTGATAATTGTCACTTTTTTATATTTCTTATTATAAATTTCTAATTTCCGATTACCGAATATCGCTATCCGAATCCGATTATCATTCATTTTTAAAGAAAAAATGTTAAATACTTTACTCTATCCGGATATTATCCGATCCGATAATCAATTATCCGAACCCAAATCCGGTTGCTTAGCGGACGGATACTGATATTTTCCGGTAAGAAAGAAAAATTCTGAATACGAATACCCTTAAACGAATACGAATGCGAATTCGGAGGTTGATTTCGGCTATCCATTTACAAGTCTAGATTCGAATACCTCTAAATGGATACAAATATAGAGTGTGATTGAGAACTCGATTATCCATTTACATCCCCAGTTTGAATAAAGCCTACTCGTTTTCCATTGCTATGGTTGTTTGTAGTTACCATATTGTTTAGTTAATGGTGTCTTGCAAGCTTTGTATGGACAAGTTTATATTTGATTGATCAATTATCGATCCATATTTGGGCTATAGTCACTCGTTAAATGGCTTGGTTGGGCTATAAATAGACCTAGCTAGTTGATCAATCTCAAGGGCTGGCTCAGTTGATAAAAGACCTATGACTCATACTATGACTTCAAGATTTTGAATTTCTTTGGGACTAGAGAGAAGCCCCGTCTAAACTAATAGTTATCTTTCATTATACAAAGCTACACCATAATAAAATGCATGATCAGACGGTTGGCTGGGTCCATGCAATACTTGTGATCATTCTATACATAAATGGAATATGCATTGTTGCCATTATATCTATCAAATATAACTCATCATCTTAAGGAATATGCTGCTCTACTTTCCTATCTCAAGAAGATCCTTGTTACTATGATAAAAGAAACTAAGATTGTGATGCAACTTCAAATGTCTGAGGTTAAAATATTGGAGGAAATCAATTACGTGAATATATATGCAGTTAGTATAATTTATCATCTTCTTTCCTGACTATTTGCTTTCAACACTTTCGATACTTTAGGAAATCAATTATATGAATATATATCCACTTAGTATAATTTATCATCTACGTTCCTTACTATTTGCTTCTTCCAACTTACAATCGTTTTGCCTTTTATCTTTGCGGTTACTTGGTCGATGATTTTCTTTTCTTCTTCTTCTTTTTTTTTTTTTAATGCATAATCAGTTATTTTCTTCTAATGTGTTAAAATGGAATACCTCTTTTTTTGTTTTTTGGTTTTTCTTTTTTTGTAAAAATTAAAATGACTACTTAGATGTCGTCTAATTTATGATACAATTAAAGGGACATAAAACCACTGTTTAAATTTATGATACTGAACTTGGTATTTGTCTTGGCAGCCAATACTGACTTATATAGTCTAAGATTGGATTGTTTTTCTCTTGTATGTTTGTATCTTTGTTTTGTACATGTTCTTAAACCTCCTTTTGGTTGGATTGTCATCAAAACAGACAAATGCAACAGAGCTTATGAAGTCTTTGTTCCGGAGTATCTTACATATTTATATTTGCTTGGCTATTGGTGCGGGTACTTCTATACTTCTAAGAAGGGTGCAACAATTCCCAAAATTCGCTGAGATGATAACATGGTTTTCTGAGTGGTAGGTAACTCTTCTGCTCGGTTGAAGGCTTCAGAAAGAGTTTTAGAACTGAAGAATAATTCATAGCAGCAGAGATTTTCAGACTGAGAATGAATACGCGCAAATCTTGGTGAAACTTTCTGCGAAGTTTGCCGGTTTGCCAACCTGTGAACTAGCGAACTTAGCCGAAAAGTTCAAACTAAGTCACTCTAAGTCAGTAACATGACTGGAACCCTTTTTGATCAAAATAACTGGAACTGAAAGAAACAAGAAGGGGTATCATGATGGCTAGCTGCTGAACTTGGATGTAGATTAGATCAAGGTTGATTCAAAATCAAAGCGTGCTGTCCATTTATATTAATTTAAAATTCTGCCATTTTTGTTCTAGGAAGTTCCTCTTCTAGTATTGTCTTTACTTTTCCTTAGCTAAAGTACTTCTGTGCTCTGCATATATATTGTCAACATTGAAACTTAATAATCCATGTTTTTGTTGCAAGAAACACTAGAAGCAATTTTGGGTATTTTTTAAACAAAAAAAATATTTTTATAGGTGTTTGATAAAATTTGCTTCTAGAAGCAGAAACAATATTTGCTAATGTTTTATCACACTAATGGGAGATAGAGAAAATGAAGACTTTTAGCAAATATAGGGAATAGGATTTCAAATGGAGATGGAAAATATGAAGGGAAACTTTGGTCACCCTAGATAAAGAAGATGAAGAATAGAATGATTCCTATTGTTAGGGTTGAAGAAGCAATGGATAAAAAAGTCTTGTTGCAATATGAGAAGGTTGTAGGGATTTTATGTTTATGATACCAAATTCCATGAGCATCTCTCTCAAGCTAATTTCACTTAAATGCAATGCACCTAATTTTTGCTTTGAGAAACAAATGTGCATCAAATGTGTTTCATGATTATTGTGAAAGAATGTTGCTCAAGAGATTAGGAATGGCTGAACTACTTACCAACATGGTAAGTAGAGTTTGAATTTGTAGAAGTGTTTTACAACCTCAAACATTGGGTTTTCTTACAACTGATTTTCAAAATATGAAATTCAAAATATAAATTTCAAATCTCAAATCTCAAATTTTAAAATTCTGATGAATCATTGACTCTTATCATCCCCCCTCAAATTGCGTGGTGTTAACCAAAGCAGTTTCGATCATTGCTCTTGAAAGTTCTTGGAAGGTAGGCCCTTGGTGAAGATGTTTGCTTCTTGTTGTTTAGATCTGACAAACTGAACAAGAATAGTGTTGTTGAGTACTAGATCATGGACAAAATGGTAAAATCCAACTCTATGTGTTTGTTGCAAGCATGGAGAACTAGGTTTGCACACATTTGGGTTGTTGATTGATTATCACAATAAACTAGTAGGGGTTAATTAGGAACCTAGATTTTGAGATCCTTTAAGAGATAGGTAATCCTCTCATTTTACTGTAATTGTTTTAACTGATTCCATGTTACAAAACCATAAAAAATTCCTCATCCATCTTTTTGCATTTCTAATTACACTACTGGGCCACTAGTAAATAGAAGAATTGTGGATAGGGAAGCTAACAATGATTGACCAAATCAATTCTATCCTTCCTGCTTGAGAAACCAACTTCCCTTCCAACCCTAAAGGTGATTTTTTATCTTATCAATAAAGGAAGCACCTTATCATGACTTACCCTGCCTTTGAAGACCTCCACACCAAGGTATCTAGTTTCAAGTTTTGCAACAGGAATTTTCAGCACATAAATTATTTTTTGTTTCCAATGAGGAAGGACCTTTCCTAGAAATAACTTACTCTTGTACAGGCTAATATGTTGACCTAAGAACACTTGATACTTTTTTAAGAACAACAACAAATTTTTTACCTATTTCAATGATGCATCCCAAAAATAAGGATGCCATTAGCATACAATAAGTGGGAAGCAATAACTCATCTAGGACCAGACAAAGGACACCATCTACCCTCCCTCACCATAGTAGTTAGCTCCCTACATAGAACAACTTTGCCTACATCTTCCTTATTAGAATATTAGCTAGGAAATAATTCCTTCCAATAAACTTAAATTAAATGCATGATATAGGAAAAGGAAATACTGTTCATATGACAACCATCAAAATGGATGAGATTTCAAAATAGTAACAAGTAGTGATATCATGAAAGACATCATACCATAACCTTAAACCCAAAAACTTAGTAACAAGTACTGATATCATGAAAGACATCATACCATAACCTTAAACCCAAAAACTTCCTCAAGAATATATGACTTTACATTCATAACAAGAATCATGATACAAAAAAGTAAGAAGCCTCCATGTTAATTTAGTTCATTAATCTGTTTTTGAAAAAAAAAATCATAGTCAATGAAAGGGTGGTGTTAAAAGCCATGAGTTAGGGTTTTAGAGACACGTTTTTTGGGTGATGGAGAGAGAGAGAGAGAGAGAGAGAGAGAGAGAGAGAGAGAGAGAGAGAGAGAGAGAGAGTGGTTCGGTTGATTTGCTTCCTTAAGATCGTCTGTAGTACAGATTACATATTTATAGTTAGGGTAATTTTCATATGGACCCCCTGAGGTTTGGTCTATTTCATTTTTAGTCCAAAAAAATTGAAACTTTGCATATGCCTCCCCTGTGCTATACAAAAAGTCAATTTAAGGATAAATTATCGTTTCTATGACCAATTTGCCCTTATTCTTTTTTTTTTTATGCAAATTTCATTTGAACCCCCTGAGGTTTGGTTAATGTCATTTTTAGTCCAAAAAATATGAAACTTTGCATTTGCCTTCCTTGTACTATAGAGAATGTCAATTTAAGGACAAATTATCACTTTTATGACCAATTTGCCCTTATTCTTTTTTTAATTTAAATTTTTTACATATACATCCTACCTGCCATGAGACTCATTACTCTCCTTTTAGTACAAAAATAGGGTTTAAGCTAAGGGGTACTTGAGTGGTTTTAACATATAAAGGTATTTTGGTCATATTTTAAGATTTTTCTATAGTTTTTGGACTAAGAGGGAGTCACGAGTTTCATGGCAAGTAGGAAATTTTAAATTTAAAAAAAAAAATAAATAAAGGCAAAATTGGTTAAAAGTAAAAATTTGTTTTTAAATTGACCTTTTCTATAGTACAGGGGAGGCAAATGCAAAATATCAACTTTTTTGGAATAAAAATGACATAAACCAAACCTCAGGGGGTCCAAATGAAAGTTTTCCAAAAAAAAAGAATAAGGGCAAATTGGTCATAGAAACGATAATTTGTCCTTAAATTGACTTTTTCTATAGCACAAGGGAGGCATATGCAAAGTCTCAATTTTTTTGGACTAAAAATGACATAGACCAAACCTTAGGGGGTCCATATGAAAATTACCCTTATAGTTACAAGAGTCCTACTCAACATTAATCTTGGACTCTAACTCTAGAGTTTGAATTACTCAAGTTATCTATTTGTGTTTGGTATGAACTATGTCTATTGTGGGTATGAGTGCAACTTTGAGTCTGGTCCACTTGTGGATAAGATGTAATTTGCTGGAGTCTGTTGAGTAGTTGAGTTTGAGTCTAGTTCTTGAAGTCTTACATGCATGGAGGTAGTTGAGTTTGAGTGGACTTCTTGAAGCCTTGCACGCATGAAGTAGTGGTGGCTAGGTGATTTGGCTAGGGTTATCTGTGATTTTCCTATTTTGCCATCAGACTATGAAAGACCATTATTATCCTTATCACACCCCCTCAAACTCAAGGGCGGAGATGAGACCTTGAGGTTGGACAAGAGAGACTGAACCATTGATGTGATAGAGGCTTTGTGAAGATATTTGCAAGCTGATCCTAGTAGATAGATACCAAACTTGGAGATCACCCTTGGCAACCTTATCTCGAACAAATGAAAATCAATCTCCTCGTGTTTAGTACGTGCATGGAAGATAAGATTGGCTGTAAGATATGTGTCCCCCACATTATCACACCAAAGAATAGGAGTAGAAGGAAAATAAACCATTAACTCTGTTAACAAAGATTGTGACCTAGTGAGTTCAATAGCCGCATTAGCTAGAGCTTCATATTCTGCCTCAGTACTAGAGTGAGCTATAGTTTTTTGCTTCTTAGAACTCCAAGAGATAAGATTGCACCCCAAAAAGATAGCATAGCCACCTGTAGATTTCGATCATCAAGGCAACCGACCCAATCAACATCAGAGAAACCCGATAAAGAATTCAGAGATCGATGATGAGTAAAAATGCCATTAGAGGAAGTTCCTTTTAGGTAGCGTAAGATGCGCTTGACAGCAAACCAATAATCAACAATGGGAGAGTGCAAGAATTGACAAGAGATAAAGAAGGCAAATTTGATCTACGGCTGAGATTATAAATTATCAATCAAATCTACAGAGATATTATTGAGAGAGTCCAAATGGAGAAAAGAGTCCTTGCATACTTCAATATCTTATTTCCTATATGGGATTTAATTAAAGAAAGAAAATGAGCCAACCTTATCATGGGATTGCACCAATAATTCATATACTAGAAAGGGACATTAAAATAAGGATTAAGGAGTAAGCAATGAACCAAATATGCTTCCTTTTCAAGATCCCTCAAAAGGAGAGGAGAGAAAATACTCACAAAATTGTGACAACGAAAATGCGTTTACGGATGAGTTATAACTTAAAATAGGGCTTAAAAACCCAAAATTCCAATTTTGCCCCTAAATAGAAAATGGGGTGGGGGTTGGTTCACCCAAATGGCCCAATCTTCAGGCCCATGGTTGGACCCTCAAATGGACTCCGAATTTGATGATTTTGGCTCGTTGGAAAGGCCTTTTGACAATCTTCGATTTGATATCTTATTCGCGTCAATTGGATTCTCCATCGCCGATCTATAGACCTTTCAAAATCACCCTTTTTACACTATCGTGATTAACCTTCTCTTTTCATTTAAACTTCAAGAGAGTTGTTGAGTCATCACAAGGGTCATCCACCAACATTTTTTCCATTTCCAATCCTTCGGGCCTGACTTGAATGGCCCACAATTGTCGCCGACTCAAGGCTCGGGTTCTTGGTCTTGAAACCATGGGTTAAATGGGTAGAAATCCGAGGGATTTCACAAGTAGGATCAATTAAGTTTACCAGATTTGATAAGAACAAGGTGGTAGGAATGCTTTATCAGAGAACCACATAGAGTTGCAACTTTGAGACCTCAGTCTGGGCAGAGCACTGGGCACCAAAGGAACAAAATTTTCCACAAGTTCCCTTCTTTTGTGCATTTCCCATCTCATTCTAACTTCTTTTCCATTTAAATAAAATTATATTTTTAGCAACCTCTATGTGGAGAAGGGAGTTTTATTAAATGGGAAAAGCTCCGTCTTGATTTTATTTTAGTATTTATTTTGTTTTTAAATAGTAACATCTATAGGTGACTCATTTAACTATGCTATTTGAATTGGTGATGCAATATTTATGCTTAATAATATGTACTAAAACTTAACCATATACCATTGTCATTTGTTGGGTAGAATATGTCCTTGTCATTTACTACTTTGATAATCCAAATATAATTTGAATTTTCTTATGCATACACCCCTATTTATACTAACTTATAACAAGCATCTATAAAATTGTTCATTTTCTTTGTAAGATTAGGTATATAATGCTAAAGGGATGTTAATGTTGTAGTTTCTATGAATTGCAATTGGATATGGAAAATCCAGAGATATTGCCTATTGAAGATAATTATGTTGATTATAAACTACAGATTGATTTGACTTTTACTTCAAAGAATGAGGCATAAGAATTTTACAACCAATACGGAAGACTAGTTGGTTTTAGTATTAAGAGAGATTATACACATAAGAGTAAGAAAGATAAAAACAACAATGATGCAAAGGAGATTTTCATGTAATAAAGAAGGACATTGGGATAAGGACAAGAGATATAATGCACAATTAAGCCTCATGTAGAACCTAGAACTGAATGTCTAGCAAGAATGTGTATTTCTAGGTTAGATAATGGGCTTTATGAATGTCGAATTTTTTATGATAATCACAATCATTTACTCCTTACACTTGCTACTACTCATTTAATGCGATCTCAGCGTAAAATCACAGATGTTTCTGCATATGCAATAGATTTGGATGATAACTTTGGAATTAGGACTAAAGAAAATTATGATATTTTGAATAAGCAAGCAGGGGGTAGAGAAAACCCTAGTTATACGAAGGAAAATATACAAAATTATCTTCGAACTAACGCCAACGACATTTGTCTTATAGTGAAGTTGGGAGTTTGTTAGCATATTTTTAAAAGCAAACCAGGCTTAACCCATCATTTATACATGACTTGCAATTAGATAATGAAGAACAAATAACAAATATATTTTGGGTTGACCCAAAATGATCATTGATTACGAGTTATTTGGTGATCTTGTTGCATTTGATATAACATTTTGTACTAATAAAGAATGCAAGCCATTTGGTATTTTTGCGAGGTTCAATTATCATAAAGGTGTGACAATATTTGAAATTGCACTACTATACGATGAGATAGTTGAGTCTTTCAAATGGTTGTTTGAGGTATTATTGAAAGCAAATTGTCAAAAGAAACCCATAACCATTTTTACTGATCAAGATGCAACAATGTCTAAAGCTATAAGTGAAGTCTTACCTGAGACATGGTATGGATTGTGCACATGGCACATAATGCTAAATGGGGTTACACACCTTAGTAATCTAATGAAGAATGGATCATCATTTTTCAAGGATTTTACAAAGTGCATTTTATGATTATAAAGTTGAAGAAGAGTTTGAAAATGCCTAAAAAAGTTGCAAGATGATTACCAAGTCCAAAATAATTCATGGCTAAAAATCGATTTTATGGAATTAAAGAGAAATGGGCAGCCTATTACATGAAAAATACTTTCAGTACTCTAGGTATGAGGAGCACACAACTTAGTGAAAGTATTAATGCTCATTTAAAGAGGTATTTGAAACCACATTTTGATCTAGTATAATCTTTTAATCATTTGAAAGTTTAGTGGAGTATAAACGTGCCAATGAATCGAATGATGAATTTCAAGTAAGGAATACTCTTCCTAGTTTGAAATCAAAAGCATCAATCGTGATACAAGCAGAAAAAAGTTTACACCCCTAATATATTTGAAAAGTTTGAGGATGAATATAATTGGTTGGGTGCTTGCTCATTAGTGCTTCATAATAGAGATGATGTCTTGAGTAAGTACACAATTTGTTTAACAAATGTAGTTGGGAACCTTATTGAAGGAGAATATACGGTTATATACAATCATAGTGAACAATCAATACTATACACTTGTAAAAAATTTGAGACATTTGGTATTCTTGTCATGCTTTGGAAGTGTTTGACATACTAAAAATAAAATTTATTCCTGAGAAGTATATTTTAAGAAGATGGAAACAGGGATAACATCCTCCTGTGCCAAGAGATTCTTCGGGACTACCATATTCTAAGGGGACAGCCTCGTTTTTCTGCAAAGATTGACTTAAGGAAAGCTTTTGACTCCGTGCAATGGAGTTTTCTTTTTTCCTTACTTAGCAAGCTGAATTTCCCGGCCACCTTCATCCATTGGGTGGTCAAGTGTGTGGCAAACCCAAGCTATGTGATCTTCCTAAATGGCACTCAGTCTAATCGCTTCTATGCTAACAGAGGGCTTAGACAGGGTTGCCCAATGTCTCCTATGTTGTTCAATATGGTTCTTCAAATCTTCACAGATTCTCTTGGTGTGGCGGCAAAGAATAGACTTTTTGACTATCACCTTCATTGTGAAGAGCCAAAGATCACCTCGATTTGTTTCGCAGATGACCTGTTTGTTTTTGGTGAAGCCTCTATCAAGAATGCAGATACTTTGGGCAAGCTTTTCAGGGTGTTCTCTTCTCAATCTGGTCTGACTATAAATAATGCAAAATCTAACATATTCTTTTCCAATGTCTCTCCAGAGATGGTGAATGTTTATGAGCAAAAGGTGGATTTCTCTCTTGGAGCTCTCCCGGTCACATATCTTGGGATCCCGATTTCTTCTAAAGCCTTGACTGCCGGTGATTTCTCTCCTCTTTTAAATAAAGTTGATCGTCGCCTCTCAGCTTGGAAGAATCAATGTTTATCCTATGCTGGAAGACTCACCCTTATAAAGTATGTCCTCATGGGGGTTGTAGCTTACTGGATTAACGCAGTAAAAATCCCAGCCTTGGTCATCAATCATCTTGAGAATATGATGGCGAAGTTCCTTTGGAGAGGGGGGTCTGACTCAAGTTCTTAAAAGTCTCTTGGCTTGCGATATGTAAACCTGTTGAGGAGGGCGGCCTCGGTTTTAGGAAGTTGGATGACTGGAATCTTGCTGCTATGGCTAGGCATATTTGGTCCTTATCAACTAAAAGGGAGACTTGTTGGGTTCGATATATTTATAAGAGATGGCTCAAAGAAGATTCTATTTGGTCTTTGAAGGAACCTCCCCACTGCTCGGTGACTTTCAAAACCATTCTTAAAGCCCGATCTGTTACTAGTTCTTGTATTAAATATATGATTAAAGATGGGAATTACACTCTTCTTTGGGTGGATCCATGGTTGCACGGTGGCCCCACTGCCACCAATGGTATCCTCTTGGTTGCAGCCCTTGGGAGGAACAAGCTTGATCGGGTGGCTCTATTGAGGGGTGGGGATGCATCTTGGAGTAATAATAGAAATGACTTAGACATTGCCAACAGATGGCCAGAGATTGTGTCTTGCAAGGTTTACCCTCGCCTCGCTGTTGACACTCCTATTTGGCTGCCTTCCACTGATGGTGTGTTCTCCCTTAGCAGTGCGTATGAAGCCATTCGGCGACATGGTGAGAAAGTTACTTGGAACAACATTGTTTGGTTTTCCTCAGCTCAACCTAGGTTTGCTTTTATCACCTGGCTGGCCTTCCTTGAGAGATTAACCACCAAAAACCGTATGGTTGCATGGGGTGGTGTCATTGATTCTTCGTGCTCTTTCTGTGGTGCCATGACCATTTATTCTTTAAATGCCCATATACGATGCACCTGTGGTGTGATTTCCTTACTCTAAATGGTCTCAGATTTCATGGACGCATTTCCTGGCAGGAGGAGCGCAATTAGATAATTTCCAAATTCAAAGGGAATTCTCTCATACAACAGGTTCGGAAGTTTAGCTTGAGTGCTTTGATTTATCGGGTTTGGGAAGAGAGAAACTCGAGGATATTCAATGGAACCATTGTATGTCCCAAGAAAGTGCTGCATCAAGTGGTTGCTGATACCATGAAAAAATTCTCTTTTCCACAACGGTCGATTCTTGACGATGCCATCTCTAGAAGCTTCTTCCATCGATGAAAAATCAAGGTTAGTTTTACTTTTAAAAAGGCTCTTGCAATGTTTTGGAAGAAGCCGCCTCTTGGGTGGACATCAATTTGTTGTGATGGTTCCGTGAAGAATGAGATGGGCGGCTATGGTACTATAGGCAGGGATTCGCAAGGTCGATGTATTTTTGCTATTTCCGGTTGCTTGGTGGAGGGCAATATTCTTCTGATGGAGCTGCAGGCTATCAGAAAGGGGCTTCTACAAGCTATCCAGCTACACATTTCCCGTGTGATTATCTGTTCAGACTCTGCCACAGCAGTGGCGATGGTGTTGAGGAAGTCCTCAGTTCCGTGGAAGGCGGTAGACATTGTGGAAGACATCAGAGGGATGGTGACGCAATTTCAAGGGTGTTTATTCAAGCATAATTTTCGGGAGGTCAATACTTGTGTTGATTTTTTGGCTGGATTTCTTTCCGTGCCGGGAGAGGTGGTTTTTGATTGTAACCTTCTTCCGCCTAGGTTGGCTGAGCTTGTTTATAGTGATGCCCTTGGCAAAACTTATTATCGTCTGTAATCTCATGTATAGCCTCTTCTTTTATTAATATTATCAGCTTATTCTTCCAAAAAAAAAGATGGAAACAGGGATCAAGAAGTTTGTTGGTGAGGGACAATAAAGGAAAACAAGTTGTAGAATATACTAATTTGAGTCACACAAAGTGTTACAGGTTTCTTTGCAGTACACTTGTAAAGTTGGCAAGTCATGTCTCTAATTCAACAAAAAGTTTCGAGATTGCCAAAAAAAAGTGCAGAACAGTTACGTGTACAACTAGTAAATAGTTGAAAATAATCCAAACACATAAGCTTTAGATGGTTGCAATTTTGGCAAAAATTGAAATTTGGTATAGAAGAAGAAAGAAAGTTAGAAAGGTAGTAAAAAATGGCATAAGAGCTAGACTGAAAATATATGTTAGAAGAACAAAAGTAAGAAAAAAGTGAAGTGTAATGAGCAAGTAGAAAGTCAACAGTCAATTGAAATAGATATATCAAAACAACCATCTTCAATGGCTACTTCGAATATGCATGGCACTCTTCAAGCTATAGAAGACTATTAGGGACCGTTCATGTCGCTGCTCCAGGCATGATTCATTATACTTCTTTAGATTTTATTTTCTATTTTTTATTTTTTATTATATAATATAGCTTTTCAATATTAATATCATGTTTTCATTTTCACAGATGCAAACATTTGCTTCTTCATAAGGATCAACAACCTAAGCGCTTCATCCATCTCAATGATTTCATAGTATGTTGTGACAATTTATTTGCTTAAGTAATCTATAAAAATTTCTTAAGAATTTGAAATTATATCTAAAGCCCTTTTAATTTTTTGTAAGAATTTGCAACTTTTCTGCTGACCTTGGGTCTTATCGCATGGATTCACACGAGTACAAAAGCCATTTGGTCAATAGTTCTTTTTTAAAATTCTCTCGATTCATCAAGGTTCAATATGGCGGCAAGAAGTCTTAAGAGATAGATATATGTCATGTTAGGGATTTTTTTTTTTTTTTTTTTTTTTTATTATTTTTGGAGATGGGGTTTAGGATTCTTATTAATATTGATATGTTAGGATAGCATAGTCATGCTTCATTATATTTGTATTGATATTATGTTTCATTTTCGTTGTTTTTGCATCTTTAACTCCACATATTTGTCATGTTTAATGCTTGTGTTGATTTAGAAATTCTAGTTCGACATGATATGCAATGCATGGTTTTTATTACATTCTATTTTTTGGATGGAACTGACATGTTTATTTTTCAAGTGAATCCTTAGCTAAACTGAAAGAAGACCTAGATATTATCTAGGTTACAATGGTTCAATCTATCAGGGTTTATTTTTTAAAGACTAAAGCTTAAGATTTAATTTAAAGATCTTGGGCACCTTGACTTTGTTGATCTATAGATTGTGAAGTTACTGATGATGATGAAGTAGTAACAATAGTCGTTATAGTTTAGAGGTAGCTACTGTGTTGCAGAAGATGAAGGATATGGAGGAGAACCTTTAGCTACTCAACCATGTTCTTGAAAGTCTAAGTCCCACTATTGTTTTCTGGAATATTTTAGAAAGTATCTTATTCTAGAGGGAAATAGAAAGATGAAGACTTAGAAAATCTTGCAATTCAAGTCATTTCAGATTGGTCTAATGTTGGAAGTTCTATTGGGACTCTAACATCACTAGAAGCTTGCAGTTGAGATGCATTACAAAATGTGTAAAGATATGTTCCTAGTATTTTATCAGGCTTTGATGCTAGTGTATCTATTTTTCTATGCATGTGATATAGCTTGATTCCCCATTATGTCTATATTGTATGTATATGTCTGTAAATACTATACTGTTGACATGATTCTAGTGTTCTAGTCATGATTTAGAGAATATTCTTTATTTTGGCTTTTTCACTTGGATTACCACTCTTTTCAATTAAATAATATAAAAGAGAGGTTCTATTCATAGCCCAACAGCCTTAAGATTTTACTATTCCTTAAGGATTTGGCTCCTCTCACTTTTAACATAGTTATATTAATACAAAAGAAAGGTCCTATGCATAGCAAATAAGTGAAAAAACAGTTTGGCAAAGGAGCTGACTAGACATTAAACAAGGAAATGAGAAGTTTAGATATTCCAAAAGGTAACCATTCAGATGAATTTCTGGATATGGCATGCCAGATAACCAGCCTTCAACATATCAAAAACCACATTCAACTGTAGGCATCAAAATAGAAAAGATTAGAACTATAAAGTAAATAAATAAGGTATAGAAGCAACCACTTACTTCTATGGATGATATAGATCTCTTCCTTTTGGTGAATGTGGTGCTTCTTACCATCCAAACAAAAATCTCAACACCACCATCCAACATATAGCACTTGTCTGAATCAAGCATTTATTTCCTTAACCTATCAGAATCAGTCCCAATTCGACTTAGTTTCCTTCGAGCAGTCATCCTGAGGATAAAAGAATCAATAGGCATTCTGGCTAAAATTAGTGCACTCAATAGAACCTTTTTTTTTTTCTTCAAAAAATATTGGTGTTGACAAGAAGTTCAACCAGAAATCTAGACAGAAGATCAACCATGGCTACGTCAACAATGACTTGAGCTAAGACTTTATAATACGTACTAACAAAGTTAGGATAAAGTGGGTGTTCTTCTCTAATATGAAATAGTGTTTACAGTTTGAGTACTGGATACTGGTAATAGTTTGAATCCCTAATTCCATGAGTTATTTTATGCTAATATCTAAGGTTTCAAATATCCCAGACAAACAAAAATGCGGAAGAGGAACCAATAAGCAAAACATAATGCAGCTGAGTACAGAAAGATCATTCATCAGAATAGGCATATAAGAGGAATTTTAGACTTTTTTTGAATTGTAATAGGCAAATCCCTGGTAATGGGATCACAACCACCAAATAAATCCAAAACTCTCCAACATTAGGATCAGCAACAAATTTACCATCTTTTGCAATATCAAAATTGTTAATGTTTCCAAAAGTAGTCATATTTGAAAATACGGACAATGATCCTACCATATGGTAGCCACATCACTTCTCCCATTGTGCTTGTTTTTTTGTAATATATTGAACGACCTCCAAAGCTTTAGCTCTTTCTTGTGTGCTTGAATTGCAACCCCAAAATAGGAAATTTTTTATGCAATGTCGAGTATGAAGATATCGTTGTGGTTTAAGGAAGACCTAGAAAAAGTCACCTGATCAAAAACTACATCATTCAAAGCATAGTTATTCAGCTGGTAACCCATATAAAAATTACAAGGAACATAATGTTGTGTGGGATAGGGTTGGTTTTATAAATCCTAATTAGCTTAAAAGGTTTTGAGTTGTTGAATTTTTGGACACTAGAAGAATAAGAATTTACATTCAAAAAAAAGGGGAAGGGAAAAGACAGAAAATTAGGTTCAATAGATGGTCAATGGCCTTGGGAAGAAAGATATTTTTAATCTAGGTTTTAAAAATTCTACCTTGGATTGGCAATACATTCTTTGTATATATTTCAAATGTTCTTATTGATTTTCAGTATCTTGAGAAATATTTCTTTCTACAACTTCTGCTATATTATCAGTGTAAAGGACAATTTATCTATGATTTGCACACAGAAAATCGACTAATCAAATTTTAGCCTCATGCATGCAATTATTACTTGTTAGAGGAATTTGATGGAACAAATTGGTGAATCATATAAACAGGTTACTCTTATTAAATATGAGATTGTTTAGAGTAGAAACTCGGAACTGTAAAGTTTTCATTAAACTGTGAAATGTACATATACAAGACGTAAGAAGAGCTTGAGATTTGCTCAATCTCAGGTAAAAGGAAACATTTGTACAAGTCAAAAAAGGAACAAAAGGATGCTGGAAGGTGAAGATTGTGTACAACTGTACAAGGAAACAAATATCCAAATAATTCTTGACAAATGAATCATCCTACTTGGAATCACATGATTCGTAGAAACCATCTACTTGCATGTGCATGTAGTAAAGACTGCTTGCAAGACCATTCTCATGGTCATGGTCATGGTCATGATTCAAAGAATAGTTGAAATCTCTGAGAAATTTCACCATTTTTTGTTGATTTAGACAAACATAAGATAAAACAGAAGGCAGGGTATTTTTATCCAAATGCGATGACATTAGCAGGATTCTCCTAGAAAATGAACAAATAATAATAGGAGAACAATAATATAAGAATTTTTTGCTTGAGTCGAACCACCATACCCTGGTTTATCAATATCTTTACATTGTAAAGATAGGTCTTACAAACATTTCATCAAACATTTCATTAGCATCCAAGCTAGTATCTGAACAATTTTACAATAAGTTTCCTCACTTGAAGATTTACGCTATGTATATGTAATCAAACTGAATGTAATGCAAATTCAAGGCTTTTGATTCATTCAGATATCAATTAAAACAATAAGAGTACAAAAAAATTAAAATGCATATGAGGAAGATTCTAGAGAATACTACCTACTAATTCAGGAAGTTCGGTCTTCTCCATCGTGTCGTCATAATCAAGCATTGTCGCCGTCTTGGTCGCAATCATTTGTCGAAGTCTTCGTCGACTTCAACCGGCATGAGATCTTTGATTCATTCATCCATCCATCAATTAGAACTAAACCCAGGAAATTAATTATAAGAAAATTTAAGTCCCACTAAAGTGTGCAATCTATAATTTACTTTAAAAATAAATAAATAAATATATAACTTAAAAATCAACTATGATTCATGGTTGCTCTTTACCTTTTCTTCCTCTCTTTTTTTTCCCCTCTTTTTTCTTGAAAGTCAAAAGATAAAAGAGGGTAGTTTGGAAACTTTGAAAATACAATAAATACTAAGTAACCAATTTACCCAATTATTCTAGTTATAGGAATAGATATGATATGTAATTTAAAATAAGAAGATGAAAACATAATAGAATAAATTCTAAAAGATGTAAATACAGTAGTTTGTAAACTCAAGAAGTGTATATGCAATTTATAATAACACCCTTTTTTTGGTAGACTAGTTTATAATAAACTTGATACCAACCTTAATTGTAGGGATTAGAACTCAATACCCAAAAAGATGTTTTTAAATAAAAAATTTGTCGAAATAGATTAGAACATTGAATCTAGGCATAAAAGCAAAACTTTTGCAATTAAAATAAAATGCAAAATATACTTCAAAATTAGATGGAGAAGAAGGTTAGGTTCAGATGGTTTGTTTGGTTGATATATTAAAGTAATAAGTACTTCTTTTCTCTTGTTTTAAAAGCTCTTTAAAAATGGGCCGTACCTGGGCACGCTTTACTATCTTTCTCAGTTTCATGTGGAGTTTGCAAAAGAAAATCTCCTTTTCCTTTTGTAATCACCATCTCCTAGAAAGAGTCGTCCCTCAATCATGGAGAGAGATGGGGCTTCAAGAGATGTCCCTCTTTAATTAATAGACATAATGGGGAGTGGCCAACTCAAGGATTTCAAATTGTGATTGAACCGGATTGCATAAATTGATTCGGATGAAGAAATTTCTTTTTCAATTTGTTCAGTTTTGGTTCACAAGTAATCTAAATGAACCAAAAGTCACATAAATACCAGCAAAAGAACCGTCGTATTACAACAACAATGTTTTTCGTAAATGCTAGAGGTAGTTTCAGGATATTTTTTTCCTCCTGAAACTAACAATTTTAAATATACTGGGAGAGGGGGCTATTACATATACCATCAGGTAAGCCAAATTAACTATGCCTCTTCACTAAGAAATATTAGAGATTGTCATCTAAGTGATTTTTTGATGATTTGAGTTCAGATTTCTTACCCACATCTGTATTATGGTTGGGGATTGATCTTCATCCTCTCTGGGACACAGGATGCACACTGTAGAGATGCGTCTAAAAACCATGAAAGATAAAGATCAGTCTTTATTCCATGTTGGTAGTTGATACGTTCTCGCGCATGGATAACGCAAAATGACTAAGGATATTAGCAAGTTGTGGCGTATATGAATGTCCCACCCCGACAAAAAGGTAGCTTGTATTAATTTCAAATCTCACATTGGATGCTCTTTTTCTTTCTTTCTTTCTTTCTTTCCCCCCTTTTTTTTTTTTGGGGGGGGGGGGGGGGAAGGTAGCTTGTATTAATAGAAGCAGAAAAAGTTATAGGTGAAAGTAAATCTTCCCGTTGGCATCTTCCAGAACAATTTTGGAGAGTGCCTCAGGGAGGTTGGTTCAAGTAAAAGACATTTCACAAATAAAAGCAGCACCTACAACGCAGTCAGCCCCGGCTCAAATGATGGTGTAAAACACACTGATGACAATGCTGAGCTAGCTCGTGGATATCACCAACAACATCTACCAAGCTCCAAGGCACTTCATACCGATTAAGGATCAAACCTACTATTGTCAAATTATCACATCTCACTTGGTCGACATTATGGAATGACAAACTTGCCAACTCCTGTAGCCCACGCCAAATAGAAAATAACTCCGTATAGAGGACACATGATTCATGGATGGCACCCAAAATGGCAAAGATAACCAATCCTGTGTCATAACATGCGAGAGCACCATAACCACCCAATCCAGAACGGATTAATCCATCGCAGTTCAAAACAATCCACCCTGCAAGTGGGGTATTCCACTTGAGTTTCCTTGGTGACTTCAAGAGCCACCAGACATCAATATTCTAGCGTCCAAAGAGAGTCCGAGTAGTTGCTATATTCACCACTTTGTCCTTGATACCTGCAAACCTCAAGCATGCATGTGTTTTTGACCACTCGCGAAAGAAGTGTTCCAGCAGACAAACTCATCGCGAAGAAAATACGATTAATTTGCTCCATCCAAATGCTATAAATTGTTGCACATAAGTTGCAGCACCTAACCTTACCCAACAAATCATCACTCCAACACTTGTGGGCTGCCCAAGAGAGAATTTCCTTCCAAGAATTACCATGAAAAAACCTCAGCCCTTTTCTATATGTAAAGGATAAGTCTCTGAATTCAAATTCAAATTCATCGTAACTAGCTTTATCCTCGATTGATCTTATCTCCATCCGATCAAGAAGAGTTTTCAGTTATAGTTAAAGTATCAACAAATTGTAAAGTTTGAACCATTACCAATGTAAAGTTGATCAATACCATGGTAAGGCATTGTTGTATCCATTTGGGTTACATTGGATATAACATGATGAGTGGCACCTCAGTCAGGGTACCAAGAAGGATCAAATGAAGCCGTGAGTCCTACCAAAAAAGCTTCTGGAGAAGAATTCAGCTTGGAGGCATTGTCACCTGGTGCATAGCGAAAATAACATTGCACTGTTGTATGATTAGTTTTGTTGCAAATTTGACAAACAACCATAGGGGTAGGGAGGAGAGGTGGAAGATGTTTTGCATGTCGACCACGATTGTAGTAACCTCGAGCTCGTCCTCTGCCATAGCTGTGAAAGGGGCCACGATTTTAGTTAGTGGGTGGGGGGTCGATCTGGTGGATAGATTAACTTCTGATGAATGTAAGTCAAGTTGTTGTCTTGTTTGATCTTTGAAGATTTCTTGATTCAGTAAAAGGCCTAGGAAATATTCATGAACTATTGTAAGGATAATATTCATGGACTATTGTAAGGGTCAAGATGGGAGGTAATTGAGGTGGCAAAGGATTCATATTCATGGCCTAGGCCACGAACTATTGTAAGGATAATATTCGCATCAGAAACTGAGTGAGCAACAGCGGCAAGATGATCAACAATAGATTTAATCTTCTGAACATATTTGGCCATAGAAGAATGGCCTTTGCGAATTTGCAAAAGTTGGTATTTCAATTGTATTATGCGGGCATGAGACTGGGAGGCATAAGTCCATTCAAGGGAATCCAAGCAGCGTGGGAAGTGGTGAGACCAATGATTTGAGAAAGAGCACTTTCAGAAAGGGAGGAGATGATCCAAGATAAGATCATCTGGTCTTGCTTGTGCCATTGAGAATATGCAGGGTTTCATTGATCCAAAGAGACCTACTTTTGTATGTCACCTTCAGAAAGCTTTATATGGTTTAAAACAGGCCCCTAGGGCATGGTCTCATCGGCTTGGCAGTTATTTACTCACTTTGGGATTCTCACAGTCCTCATCTGATACGGTACTATATTTTCGTACTTCAGCACATCAAACAATCTATCTTCTTGTATATGTGAATGACATTGTCCTCACTGGATCTAGTTCTTCTGAGGTTGATTCTGTCATTATGGCCATTAAGGAATTCGCCATCAAAGATCTTGGTGACTTAAACTACTTTTTAGGGGTCGAGGTCACTCGCTCATCTCACGGTTTACATCTTTGCTAGTCAAAATATTCTTCAGATCTTTTGCGAAGGACCAATATGCATGAAGCAAAATCAGTAGCAACCCTAACCTCCATCACCAAAGCAACAACTGAGAACCTACCCTCTATGATGATCCATCCCAATATAGAAGTACAGTGGGTGCCCTTCAGTATTTGACTCTCACACACCCTGATATAGCATTTGCTGTCAATAGGGTTTGTCAATATATGCATCGCCCTACAATTGATGATTGGGCTGCAGTTAAGAGAATTCTTCATCATCTAAAAGAGACCCCATCGCATGGAATTCTATTTCGGCCAACAACTAATCTTTCTCTCATTGCCTTTAGTGATGCAAGATGGGCCGGTTCAACTATTGATCGACGATCTACAAGTGGTTATTGTGTCTACTTGGGCCCTAACTTGATCTCTTGGAGTTCCAAGAAACAACCCACTATGGCCCGCTCCTCTATAGAATCAGAGTACAAAGGGGTTGTTAATGCTACCGCTGAGCTGATCTGGTTACGTCAGCTACTACTTGAACTTGGGGTTGTCACTTCTGCACCAACTCTATACTACGATAATATTGGAGATACTTACCTTGCTGCAAATCCGGTCTTTCATGCACGAACCAAACACATCGAGATTGACTATCATTTTGTTCGCAAACAAATCATCACCAAAAATCTTTCAATCCGATTCATTCCCACAGGAGACCAGATCATAGACATTCTCACCAAAGGCTTATCTGCTCCAAGATTTAAATTTTTAAAGTCCAAGCTCACCTGTCTGTTCTCAACCAATGACTTTGTGGGGGAGTGTAAAGGATAAGTCTCTGAATTCAAATTCAAATTCAAATCCACATCCACTGTAACTACCTCTATCCTCGATTGATCTTATCTCCATCCGATCAAGAAAAGTTTTGAGTTATAGTTAAAGTATCAACAAGATGTAGAGTTTGATTGTAAACAAGTTGTAGTTCAAACTCAAATATTTGAATTCAAATATTTCAATTGTAATTCATATAATATTAATATACATCTCCCATTCACTAATCTGAGTGTGGAAGAATTCTCTCTTAAACGAAATTCTAACTCTATACAAGGGGCTCTCCAAATCGACTTTGTAACAACCCCTGTATTTCTAACCCAGGATCCGTATTGCAGGTCCGAGAACCCGAAGGTCTATCCGGGTAAATTTGTGGAGTGTCTGGATAGAAGTCTATGATCCATACCCTAAACCCATGGATCTGAATTCTCTTGTTGAAGAGCTTGCCTTGCTTGGTAGTTGGACTTCTAGAAGGCAAGTGATGTCTGGAGATGTTTGGATTGAAGGTAAGACCTCCCCCATGTGTTCATTAGGATTAGGTTGTACTTGGACTTCAACCCCCTGAGCAAAGCACCCTTGTATAGCAATATACTATGGGGCGGTTGCTAGTGGCGGTTGATTGGACCAAGCGACCACCCCAAGTGACCGCCTAGTCCTGGTTGTGGGGTTTTGCCCTATTTTGCCCCCAGACTTCTATAAATAGCAACCCTCGTCTATTTTACAAATATTATATTCAAGATTGTTATTTTTGGTGGTTAGGTGGTTGTGGAGACGTGCTGGAAGGTGATCTGAAGTGTTGTTAGTGTTCCAAAAGCTTCTACTGTCTTTTATAGCTGATCTGGTTGAGGTAAGTGATTCCCTATTCACCCATACTCTACCTTTAGCTATGATTAAAGTAGATTAGTTCTCCTCTTTTGTTGTTCATGATCTTTCTATTATAGTACCTACCTTTTTAATGATCTTGATGAGATCAGGTCCAAAAACAAAACCCTGCTTTCGTGAAAAGGACCTGATCTAATCAAGGGGAGGATTCTGGATAATGAAATTGATGTCAATTGTTAGGTTTCGTATTTCCCTTGGTTGTGGGAGTGTTAGATTTGAAATTCGGACTATGATCATTCAAAAATTTGATTGAAAATGGATGATCAGAAGCCTGAGTTTCGGATTGAAACTCACTGTTTTTGGGGCGGTCACTAGTGGCGGTTGCTCAGCCTAAGTGACCGGCTGGTTTCCAATGAGCTTGCAACTTTTGGATTTTGTCCGATTTGATTCATTCGACTTACATATTAATGTAACCCTGTTTATAGGTGTCCTCAATTTCCAATAAAAGTCTTATAATTGTTTTTGGTTTGCAATCCAGAGGAATTCTACTTATTTACAGGCAAGGACATACAACCTCATCTTTATGTAATGACTTGAACATGGTAGTTCGGTTTCTTTCATTATTGTTCTTACATTTTATATCTTTGCTATAACCATGAATAGTATGTTGGTCTTATTATATGCTTGTTGTTGGTACAGTCTTTACATATACTTTATCATTTATGAATGTGGTATGATTGCTATGATGATGGTTTGTGGTTCTGATGGAAAGGGTAATCCATTGGAATATCTTAGCTTGAGATATCAAAGGGTGGCTATGGTATGAGACACATGCTCGCTGATGTCTCCAGAACTGTCATAACTACTGGATGACATACTTAGGTAGAGTCTAGAGTTGCATGGCTTGGTAACCCACATACTACTACCCTTTCAGTAGGGGAATTGAAACCGGATGACCCGTGACGACGGTGATGTGACTCTGTTTCATTCTATAGCGGTAACCAGTCCGTGCGAAAACTCAGTGGTCCACTGTTGGTCATACAATGGTAGGGTTGGGCTCATGGACGTCCAAAGAGCGGACCGGGTGTCGTGAGGAGTCATGAGAGCATTCCGCCCCAACAATATGTGGATGACCATAGGGTTATGGAATGGAGTTCAATAGTGGTAACCAGTCCATGAGGATTCTCATTCCTAGGTTGAGAAGAATACTGAACCAAGTTGGTTGGTGCCATAGGAGATGTATCTGGACTTCATGTAGTATGTTACCATTATGACTTGCATTGGATTAGAAACCGACATGCACCAATACTCATGACAATGATTGTGGTGAGAGAGTGTTGACTTAACCCCAGCCATGGTTTGAGAGCCAGGTGTGGACTTTCCATTTTACCCAGGATCCCTACAGAAGTAACCAGTGCTTGCTGGATCAGAGTGACTAGACCTACCCAGAGGAGGGTTGGTGTATATCTTAAATCATGTCAACTGTTAGAGACTTGCACAGTTAGATCTTAGCGGTATTCATACATTGCACTCATACATATCATATATGCATTTCTGATGGTTTGACATATGGATGAGAATTATTGTTGTTTTTACTGAGTTCGTCAGAACTCATTCCTTTAATTGTCTATGTTATATTAGCTTGTACAGATGGAGGATATACGCCGGAAGATGAATTGGTTTCCCATGAAGGAGCCTTATCGTATGAAGATGTGGCACCGGTAATGAGAAATGGAGATAGCTTGTGCGGGAGCTCCTGCGAGTGCATGGAATGCGCTTATAGCACCCATTGATGGGCGGAGGAGACAGGTTGCCAAACAATTTGCCTATCGTATGGAGAAGAATTGGAGGCCCCCTTTTCTTGAAATACATGAGAAACATTATCTAGCTTTAGAGAAAGAAACTGGAAAGAAAATCATTTATTTATTTTTATTGCTTCCGCTGAACTCGTATTCTTTTTGATCATTTGTTCTTTCTTTGATTATTTTATTGGAGTATTTGTTCTCTTGTAATCCTTTTATTTAATTATTGAACTTATTCTTGCTCATGAATGTCTTTACTTGCATTTATTATAATTGATGGACAAAAACCGTTGGTTCTTGTGACGGATCACTCCCACGGGTTGTCGGGCAGGTAACCGAGACCGGCAGGTGGGGTGTGATAGACTTTGTCTATGGGCAATCGAAAAAAATATGATTTAGAGTTTCCACCATGGATCAACAAAAACTGCATGAAGAGTCATTTATGACACCTCATTGCATAAGGACATGACATGTGGGGAGACGCTCCAACGCCATGAGCCTCGTAATGAAACAATACCAAAGTGGTGCCGAAGACTTTCAAATAAGCTTAGTCTATAATACTTTAGAACCTTGCTTTCACACAAGACCATAAGTTCCTCTCATAGTGAAGTCACCAGAAGAAGAAGAAAGCCAAACTGGGCTGTTGGCAGAGAGCCTACGCCAAATCTTAACTGCAGTAATATAAGTCCACCTAGCATCGGAGCTATTGTTGTGCCACCCACTCGTGTCGTTTAGGAGATTACTAACACAATCTAGATGTCGTCACCCAACTTCTTTTGCCACCAAGCCAGCTGAATGAGCTAGAGGATCTCCTTGTAGCCAAAGATCATACCATAAAAGGGTATCCACTCCATCCTCAATAAGGTATCCAATGCCTTTTGTAGCCACTGGGTAGAGTTTTAGCAGGGCCCTCATGAAAGTACACCCATGAGGGATTTGCATGGACCAAATTGAATCTGATGAAAGCCAACAATGGGATACATAAGAACCCCAGAAAGTAGGAGCTTTGATACTGAGAAGCCAAATATAACGGATAGAGGCGGCAGAGTTCTAGTCTTCAAGCCGCCAAATACGCAAGCCACCCTCATCAAGAGGTTTGCAAACCACACTCCAAAAAACACAATAAGTGCCAATTGATTGAGCCCTTATAGACTCAAGCATGGAGATAACTCTTTTAGGGAAAACAATCACATTCAACCAATAGGCCACAATGCCCATCGAAACAGAGCGAATAAAGGTTAAGCAGCCTCCATGTGAAAGAGTTTTATGTTGCCAACCCAAAATACACCTTTCCACTTTCTCAATCAAAGGAGAAAAATCACCTTTCCTATGGTTTCTAGAGGAAAGGGGAATTCCCAAGTATTTCACTGAAAAAGCACTATGAGAGAAACCAAGAATTTGGTCTATATTATAAATAATTCCTCAAGAAGTATTGGCATGAACTAGGGTTCCTGGTATAAGAAAGAAAATAGAGCTAGGCAAGGTCTTCTGTGAGTGAATGAGATGAGGATCAACGAAAATTGTTTTTGTTAGGCATTGAACCCTACCGGTATTTCTGACTTCCCACAATTAATCACAAGGCTAAATTGAGCAAAAAAAAAATCATAAAAAAGCTGCTCAAATATGGTGGCATTTTTTATATTAATTTCCTCGAAGATAAATATATTATCCGCGAAGAAAATAGAAGTAATATCCCCTTGTTGACAATGCCAATGGTAGTCAAAACTACCTTGTCAAGCTGTCGTAGAAAGAGAATCAACAAACACTTGAAGCACCATGTTGAGGAGCATGGGGGACATGGGGATCCCTATCTAAGACCCTTATTTGCATAAAATCTTGACAGTTGTGTTCCATTAAAAAGATTACATAACTTGAATTGGTGAAACATTGGCAATCCAGTTAATGAATGCAGGAAGGAATTCAACTTCTGAAGGAGAGTAAATAGATAGCTCCATGAACGGAGTCAAAAGCCTTTTGAAGGTCAATCTTAGCTGCAAAACGATTAGGTCCTGATATGGAGGAAATGTGATCAAACCCGGTTCATACTTGGTTTGACCCTCGACCCCGGTCGAAACGGAGGGAATCGACTCGCTTCCAAGCGAGCCGGGTCCAGGAGATAGCTTGCTGAGGAAGAAAACTAAATCAGCCACAGGCACGCCCTAATCCGACTAATGGATTAGGTTAATTACCCTAATGATGGCAGACTCAACTTGGCGGCTGTCACTTATCGCTATTGAAGGGATAATCATCGGATAACCGTGAAGTTATCTCAAGAGTCCTCTACTAGTTTAAACTAGTAGAAGTATATCGCTCAACGGATCTAACTGTTAGAAACCAACGACTATCCGAAGAAGGCTCAAATGCATCCAACGAAGAAGATTCGAAGGTACACTCTATATAAACCTTACTTACCTAAAAGGTAGAGGAGGAACCCAGATCCATACACACACTTGTGGACGTGAACACTCATATGCTTACAATCTAGATCATATTCCAGTTATTCATTCCTTAGCTCTGTGCGTCTAGCAGAGCCGTTTGTGATTAAGTTCATCGACTGACTTAGCCTTCGGAGGTGGACTCCCGACCCCAGCGGTCGGGCCACATCTGACGCTTTCGTTTTGCATGTCAATTCAAGGAGATCTAAGGGCTGAGCAGATTTTGGACGCATCATTTGGCGCCGTCTGTGGGAAAGATTTAGAAAGTAATGGTGACTAGATCGGCAGCAGTCGCTGCACAACGTGATACTGGTGTTCAAATTCCTGAAGAAAATAATCCAGATATTCCCCAGGGAAGTTTACCACCTCTTGAAGTAGATGCTGGTCAAGAAGGGCACGATTCTTCGGAGACATTCCAAGATCAATTGAATCAAGTAAGATTCAACTTTTGGAGGTAAGTCAAGCACTCCGCGTGCTAACCAAACGGGTGGTATTACCACAAGAACCTGATCATCGCGATTCAGGGAGGCGTGTATTACCACGGGATCAAAGATTGACTGAAGATCGGAATATCGGTCAAAACTTTCGCGAAGGTGACCGAGGGCCTAGGAGAGTCGACGATCTACCTAGGCGGGACAATCGGTTTGACAGACCACAAGAAAGTACAACTGATTCAAATACAAAGTTGGATACAGGGGGAGTGAAGACTCACTCACCAACTGTTAGACGAACCGTTCGTGATGATCGAGCAGTTCGCGATGAGCGGAATGTTTGTGACGAGCGGGCCGTTCGTGATGATCGAATAGCTCGTGGCGATCATGTTGTTCGAGGTCGTGATTGTGTTGCAGAGGATCATTCGACTCATATTGGTCAGGAATTGGCCAATATCAATCAGAAACTAGGACAATTGGCTAGAGGAAGGATAACTGATGATATTTATTCGGTTATTCGAAAGATCCCTTTTGCCGAACCAATTGCGGGATATCAGTTTCCTCACAATTTCCGCTTGCCAACTTTTTCTACATTCGATGGCTCCGGAGATCCTACGGCCCACATCGGCTATTATCAGCAGACTATGGTAGTTGCAGGTAATTCTGACGAAATTCTCTGCAGGGTTTTTGGTTCATCTTTAACCGGAGCAGCACAAAGGTGGTTTTCGAACCTCCCATCCGGAAGGATCGTAAATTTTGATGAGTTGGCACGCAAATTCATAGGGCGATTCCAGAGTGGAATCTAAGTCAAGAAGATAGAAGAAACCTTGTTTACCATCAGACAAGGAAAGAGCGAATCGATCAGAGAATATCTGAAAAGATTCAATAGAGTTACAATGGAGATAGAGAATCTGGATGACCAAGTAGCTAAAACTGCTCTATTAACTGGACTCACTAACCGAAGAATCCTAGAGTTATTACTACGGGATATGCCTACAACTTATGCTGAGTTGGTACAGAGATGCCAAAAGCAAGCTGAAGTCATGGAGATCTTAGATGCGTGCCAAGGAGACAATAAAGCCTCCACCAAAGAACAAAAGGCTCCTGAGCCAAAGCAAAAGCCAAAGCAGAATGTTCGAGATCGAGTTGGAAAGCCTCAGGCATGGCAGCAGAGATATCCCGATAAAAGTGAGTATACTCCATTAAATACTCCTTGGGCTGATATTTTGAATATCATTAAGAAGCGAAATATTTTGAAGTGGCCACCAAAAATTCCTTTAAAGCCTGGAGAGCAGCAAGATCGAGAAAAATATTGTCGTTTCCACAAGGATTACGGTCATTATACTAATGATTGTCGTCATTTAAAGGCAGGTATTGAGAGATTGATATCTCAGGGACATTTGTCCAATTTTGTTAATAAGAGAAGAGAGGAGCCACGTGAAGTTGGCCCCAAAAGGGATCGTTCGGTTAGTTTAGAATGATCGAGGGAGGCTCCGAAGTCTAAAAAAGGAAAGGAGGTGATTGATGCTACTCGGTCACCGATTCTTACAATTTTCGGAGGCCCAGAACCCGAATCACTCCGGAGGTTAAAGACAAAATCTAAATTTGTTGGGACTGGAGAGACGCAGAAGCGTAAGAGGCCAAATGGTGAAGATACTATCACCTTTGACGAGGAGGATGAAAGAGGCGTTTGTCTACCTCATGATGATGCCATAGTCATCAAGGTAGAGATCGCGCGCCGGGAGGTACATAGAGTTTTAGTTGATACGGTGGTCAGACAGTGACCTAATATCTTATGAAGTGTATCAAAAGCTAAAGGTGGATGAAGACTTGATGGAGCCATCATCCACACATTTATATGGCTTTGTAGGATCGTCTGCAATAGCAGAAGGATCTGTCCAATTGGATTTATCTATTGGGAGTTTCCCAAGGAGACTACCGTCGAATCAATTTTTTGGTGGGTGGTTCGGGAACTTCCAGCTTACAATGTTATCCTCGGACGGCCATCTTTGTCCAAGTTAGGTGCTATTGTTTCAACGAAGCACCTGAAGATAAAATTCCGGACTGACATGGGAATTGGTCAAGTTTCCTTTGACCAGAGGATCTCTCGGCAATGTTATGTTGCCTATTTGAAGGACAAGGAGGGCCCGAAGAAAGTGACTGCCCTACCAATAGAAGTTCGAGATGATCGGGAAGAAGCAGAAATGCAAAGGCCCGAACCGGTAGAAAAGCTGGAGCAAATCCAGTTGTTCACAGATAATACAGAAAGGATTACCTATATCGGATCTGAACAGCTGGAGGAGTTCAAAGAAGAGTTGAAGTTTTTTCTTCGACAAAATAGTGATGTATTCGCATGGTCTGCCAGAAACATGCCAGGAATTGATCGGACTGTCGCAGAGCATAAACTCTGGATAGATCCAAAGGTGAAACCAGTTATCCAGAAAAGGAGAAATTTCTCCATTGAAAAGTACGAAGCCGTTCGAGGCGAAGTCGAAAAACTGAAGAGTTCTGGTTTCATAGAACCAATTGAATGCCCAATCTGGTTGGCCAACGTAGTGATGGTCAAAAAGTCGAATGGGAAGTGGAGGATGTGTACAGACTACACAGACCTCAACAAGGCTTGCCCTAAAGATTGCTATCCGTTGCCACGGATTGACCTCTTGATAGATGCGACTACAGGATATGAAACTTTGAGTTTCATGGATGCCTACTTAGGGTATAATCAGATCCTCATGAATAAGGAGGATGAGAAGTTTACAGCATTCATGACTTGTCACACCCCACCCACCGGATTCGGTCATACCCGAATGCCCGTGGGGGTGATACACCGCAAGATCTAGGTTCAGTGACAAATCCATACAAAACATGATATAGCATAATTAAATGGACAAGAATAAATCAAGTTTATCATACTAAGTCAACAAAACCGAAATAATGGTTACAATCATCCATTACTTCAAAATAAAAAATATAACATCAGAGTTTTTAAAAGAAAAGAGAGTA
This sequence comes from Hakea prostrata, assembly GCF_041222555.1. Classification (NCBI taxonomy): domain Eukaryota; kingdom Viridiplantae; phylum Streptophyta; class Magnoliopsida; order Proteales; family Proteaceae; genus Hakea; species Hakea prostrata. Next base: position 127,918 of record NW_028291233.1, read on the forward strand.
ATTTTCAACGCAGCGGAAAACTAAAGTAGACTAGTTCTCTAATGGAATCCCACCTAAAAGAATAGTCTTGATACTGGCATGAAGCTCTATGTGCGTCCACTTCTTCTTCGGTCACTCCTTCAAGAAGACATACTGGTAACGCATCCTCCATTTGGAAGAAGTCCTCATAACCTGCAGCATAATCTAATAGAAAAAAAAAAACATATAAAAGGAATGAGTTCAACAGAACTCAGTGAGGTCAACTCAACATCATATCACACATTCATTCTCAAGATTTCACACCACACATATAACATGAATATCAATAATGTAATTAATGACAATGATATGATAGGTGAATGATTATGCTCCTAACTCTATCATGAAGTCTCTATGGTAGACACGCATTAAGTCATACACCAGTCTTCTTTGGGCGGTCTCATCACTCTTCCTTCACGACACTCAAGCACGTCTGTTGGGTTCTCCGCGGTTGTTGTGTAAAGTCTTGTCAAGCCATGGTTGGGGATTAGGTCACCACTCTCTCACATGACCATTGGTATAAGATCTGGCACGTGTCAAGGATAATCTTAGGCCCAATGCAAAGTTATATGGTCTCGTACTACATATGGTCCGGATATTTCCCCTCACGCCTAGTGCTCTGTTGGTTCAATACCTTCCCACCTATGAATGGAATCCTCAATGGAGGCATCTGTTGGACCACATTCATTAACCCAGTGGTCATCCACATATAATGGACAGGATGATCTCCATGTCCTCTCACGGGTCATTTCACCGGTCTTGAGCGTCCATGAGCCCTTATCTATTATATGCAACCCTACCTCTCTATGATGATAGTGGGCCCGCTTGACATACGAGACCCACCACTAACATCACGGGTTAACCGGCTTCAATACCCCTGCCAAAAGGGTAGTAGTACTCATGAGGTCACCTAACCAAACACTTCTAGACATGCCCTAAATATGTAAATCAATAATCGGGAAAGAGCCAAGGGCACTATAGGAATGCGTCCCATACCGCCTCCTTTGGTATCCTATAGGCGGGAAATGCCCAAAGGGCATTCCCCATTCCCAACCACAATAAAAACAATCATATAATGTCACTAGGGCAATGGGTGAACCCACAACCCTAGTAGAAAATACAAGGTAGAAGAAATAATAATATTTCTCCTCTCATACAATCACATTCCATTTCATAACAACAATAATAGATTTCAAAGCAAGGAGCAACATCAGAAGTAATAATAAACATAAATCATAGCAATTCATATTTAACAAAAGACATAAAATAACCACAAGATAATACTAAAGCAATATAAGATATCAATAATGAAAAGTAACTGACATCATTACACATGTAATATAAAGTTAAGTATATTCCTCACCTTTTACTTTATTCTTCCTCCAATGATCAATAATTCCTTCTCACAAATTAGTGACTAAAGATATATTAACCTATTCATGCAAAAGAAATAATTATCACAAATTAGAGCCAATTTGGGTTTCAAATGATATCTTAAAATCCTCCCACAAAAACCCAAATCTGAAAACTAGGTTAAAAATGGTAGTTCTCAACCTCACTAGTGAATGATCACTAATTTACCACCAACTCGAAGTTTATAATGAAACAAAACTTTGGAAAAATCTAATTGGAAACAAAAGGATCCTACGGGTACCTTCAATTTTATTAAATTTGACCAAAATCAAAATGCCCCAAATTTGGCTCTCATAAATCACCCGTGGGTGACCCGGAGAGTCAAATTCTAAAATCTTTTGCAAGAGGATAAAGCATTACTCCCAAACTCAAGGGAAACATTAATATAAGAAAATATAAGCATCTAGGGCACCTATCATTATTCCCTTTCATAGATCCCTCAATAGAAGAGAAAAGATATCACTCCCACAAACTAGGAAGGGACATTAATACAATAAAGGAAAGCAACCAAGATACCTAACAACCTTCCCTTTCAAGATTCCTCAAAAAGAAAGGAGAGAAAATGCTCACAAAATTGTGAGTAAGAGAAGCATTAAAGAAAATTAACCTTTCGTAATGATTCTGCAAAGCTTCGGATCACATACACCTTCGGAAGAATGGAAATCGCTCCTCTCTTTCGTTTCTCCTTTTCTCCAAAGCCTCCGCCTCTTTCTAGCCTCCAAAAATGCGTTTACGGATGAGATAAAACATAAATAGGGTTTTAAAATCCAAATTTCCAATTTTGCCCCTAAACAGAAAATAGGGATGGGGGTTGGTTCACCTAAACGGCTCAAACTTCTGGCTCAAGGTTGGACCCCCAAACGAACTCCGATTTTGATGATTTTTGGCTCGTTGGAAAGGTCTTTCGACGATCTTTGATTTGATATCTTATTTGCATCAATCGGATTTTCCATCACTGATCTACAGATATTCCAAAATTACCCTTTTTACACTATCGAGACTAATCTTCTCTCTTTACTTAAACTTTAAGAGAGTTTTTAAGTCATTAGAAGGGTCATTTACCAACATTTGTTTAATTTTCAATCCTTCGGGCTCGAATTGAATGGTCCACAATTATCGCCGAATCAAGACCCAGGTTCTCGGTCTTAAAACCACGGGTTAAAGGGGTAGAAATGCTGGGGATTTCACATTCCTCCCCCCTTAAAAGAAATTTCGTCCTCGAAATTGGGAGAGTACTAGGCTTCCAAAGAGATGGAGATACATTGCTTTTATCTTGACTTTCTTCTCCCAAAATTTACGGGAAACAAATAAAAATAAGTCTTTTGTAATAAAACAAGGAGTAAATCTGACATGCTTTGAAATCAAATCGAAAGTATGATCATGGCTTCATGAAGATTTCACAAGGATCATGGCGAAAATTAATATGAAGATCACAAAACTTAAGAATGAAAGGAGATTGTAGAAGAGATGGTTGCAAGGATGAATATGTTGCAAGGATGCAACATCTACTTCATAATCTCAATCTCAAAGAATAAATCATAGCAAGAGTAGATCAATACAACACAAGAGAGATTAAAATTCTTTGATTGAAGAATAGGAGATGAAAAGCTTGAAGTCTTGAAACAATTAGAAGGAATAACAAATCATGAAGATCACACTTGATTTCTTTTCAAAATCATCATGTGGAGAATTCACAAGGTTATAGAGTGTATGGAGATCCACTCTAGAACAGCAGGGATAGAAGGATCAGTCATGGGAATGACTTAAGATCACCCTCCTATCAAAAGGAATAGAAGGCACAAGAAGAACTCGAAGAGAGAATATGTCAAGTTTGGGGTAAACTTTTACTAAACGAAATTAGGCAACTCATATGATAGAGAATAAATCGAACAATGTATATGGTAGGTATGCATTCGGCACAGCAGCAAGGTTAGGGTTAGGTGGGATTTTACAATCTCCCCCCCCTTAAAATAATTTCGTCCTCGAAATTGAAAGCATACTTGAACTCCGAATAAGAAGAGGAACTTCTTCAGGGGTGTGATTGTTCCACCGAATTTTACAAAGGGGATGAAAAGTACAACGAAGAATAGGTCTAATGGGTAAAAGAGTGCTGGATTCTAGGCTGACTTCTTAAACAACTAAGAGGAACTCAAAACAACACTCATAGACACTTCATACAGATTATCAAGATCAACAACACAAGAAAACCTTCATTCTTACCTATCTTTCTTTTCAATTTCATTATCAACAACATGATTTTCTTCAGAACTAGGAAATGCTTTGCGATATTGGTTAGAAACATGCCTAGGGGTGTTTAGAAACATGCTCCAACCAATTTCCGCACAAGCCAAGCTTCAACAAAAAGATTTCCCACACTTTGCACCAACTTCATTATTCACTTTACCAAAATCCCAACTTCACACACACTTGTCCCATACATCCATCTCTTGTAATAACCACTAGCAAACCAACCAAGCATTTGAGCTTAAGACAAGAATAAATATCAATTGAAAGCGCTTAAAAGGATCCAAAAATTTTATTTTTTTTTAATTTAAATCTTTTATTTTTATTATTATTTTATTATTTATTATTTATTATTGGAAACTAATAGAAGTGCTTAGAAGCTTTCCAAAATTTTCTTTTTAATAAATCCCATGGGGGTCTTTGGAATAAGAGGGCCAAAAGAAAGAAAACTAATAATAATAATAATTTCAAATTTTTTTTTTTCCAAGAGTACTAGGAGTTTCTGAAATTAGGACCCAATTTTTTTTTAAAATAATAAATAAATACCCAGTCTTTGAAATCAAGGGCCGAAAAAAAAATGTTTTTTTTATTTTATTTTATTTTTATTTTTAAAAGAACCAAATGTGGTTTTTGAACTCACATGCCCAAAAGAAGAAGAAAAACTTTCTTTCAAACTATTATTTTTTTATTTTTTTTTTTTGGGACCCGGGAGGTTTATGAAATTAAGGGCCCAAAAAAAATGTTTTTATTTTATTTTTAATTTTATATTTAATTTAATTTTGTTTATATACATATATAAATATATATTTCTTTTTATTATTATTATTATTTTTTTAAAACCACGGGTCTCTACAAACAGCGCCCCGAGAAGGAAAAAAAAAAAAATTTTGAAAAACCATGGGGGGTTGGACCGGTGGCTTCAAGCGCCCGGCCACCCGCCCGGTAGGTCTCTGATTTTCAGAGACCTGCCAAAACAGAAAAAAAAAAAAAAAATTTTATTTTTTTTATTTTTGTATTTCTTTGAAAACACTCGCGCATGAGGCGCGCGCGGGGCACTGCGCGCTGGCGCAGCCGTCTGCGCTGCGCGCGCGGACGTGCCTGCTGCGCGCGCGCGTGCGCCAACAACCCCTTTTTTTTTTTTTTTTTTTTTCTTTTCATTCTTTTTTTTTTTTTTTTTTTTCACCTTCTCTCACCCTCACTCTTGCCTTGGGGGTGGTTCTACTACACTTCTAGGTTAAATCTAACTCCATGCGACGCTTGAACGCGAGATTTAACTACATCTCCTTCACGAAATCAAATGCAAACTTTCTCCACACACCATCTTCGCTTATAAGTGAAATATCCCCATTGATTTCACATATATCATTCAACATGCAGCACCCCAAGGTATCTAACCTTAGGTACGAGTGTCTCTTGACCCGTATCTTCAGACACTTCGGAGTGGATTTCACTAACACAGAAAAATTCAAGGAGAAAATTCGGAGAACTTCCTTCGTCCAAAATGCCTCAACCTCCACCCAAGCGTTAACAACCTTGACTCTACCTTCTACTATCACAGATGTACCGGGTTACTTCACTCGGCTTTATTATGTTTCAAACATATTTTATTATGCGTGTTTGTCCACGCTCTTTCACTTGATATTGGGTTATGATATTTTAGAATCTAAATATTTTATAAATTATGCACTTTACTGTTTCATATGCTTTATTGCGTTTTATGCTTTTGTTTAATTAATGACATTCATGACTTTGTGTTTCATATACTTATTGTATCTTATTCAAGTTGATTCATTATGCAACATTACAATAAATTTTCTAAGTTCATGTTGAGCCTATTATTCACTTCTATTTAATAGAGTCATTTATGGATCGATGACTCAGATGCCCCTATCGTATCATATAATGTTAGGACTTGTATGAACCTGGCTCGATACCACTTCTGTCACACCCCACCGCACCGGATCCGGTCATACCCGAATGCCCGTGGGGGTGATACACCGCAAGATCTAGGTTCAGTGACAAATCCATACAAAACATGATATAGCATAATTAAATGGACAAGAATAAATCAAGTTTATCATACTAAGTTATCAAAACCGAAATAATGGTTACAATCATCCATTACTTCAAAATAAAAAATATAACATCAGAGTTTTTAAAAGAAAAGAGAGTAATTTTCAACGCAGCGGAAAACTAAAGTAGACTAGTTCTCTAATGGAATCCCACCCAAAAGAATAGTCTTGATACTGGCATGAAGCTCTATGTGCGTCCACTTCTTCTTCGGTGACTCCTTCAAGAAGACATACTGGTAACGCATCCTCCATTTGGAAGAAGTCCTCATAACCTGCAGCATAATCTAATAGAAAAAAAAAACATATAAAAGGAATGAGTTCAACAGAACTCAATGAGGTCAACTCAACATCATATCACACATTCATTCTCAAGATTTCACACCACACATATAACATGAATATCAATAATGTAATTAATGACAATGATATGATAGGTGAATGATTATGCTCCTAACTCTATCATGAAGTCTCTATGGTAGACACGCATTAAGTCATACACCAGTCTTCTTTGGGCGGTCTCATCACTCTTCCCTCACGGCACTCAAGCACGTCTGTTGGGTTCTCCGCGGTTGTTGTGTAAAGTCTTGTCAAGCCATGGTTGGGGATTAGGTCACCACTCTCTCACATGACCATTGGTATAAGATCTGGCGCGTGTCAAGGATAATCTTAGGCCCAATGCAAAGTCATATGGTCTCGTACTACATATGGTCCGGATATTTCCCCTCACGCCTAGTGCTCTGTTGGTTCAATACCTTCCCACCTATGAATGGAATCCTCAATGGAGGCATCTGTTGGACCCCATTCATTAACCCCGGTGGTCATCCACATATAATGGACAGGATGATCTCCATGTCCTCTCACGGGTCATTTCACCTGTCTTGAGCGTCCATGAGCCCTTATCTATTATATGCAACCCTACCTCTCTATGATGATAGTGGGCCTGCTTGACATACAGACCCGACCACTAACATCACGGGTTAACCGGCTTCAATACCCCTGCCAAAAGGGTAGTAGTACTCATGAGGTCACCTAACCAAACACTTCTAGACATGCCCTAAATATGTAAATCAATAATCGGGAAAGAGCCAAGGGCACTATAGGAATGCGTCCCATACCGCCTCCTTTGGTATCCTATGGCAGAAATGCCCAAAGGGCATTCCCCATTCCCAACCACAATAAAAACAATCATATAATGTCACTAGGGCAATGGGTGAACCCACAACCCTAGTAGAAAATACAAGGTAGAAGAAATAATAATATTTCTCCTCTCATACAATCACATTCCATTTCATAACAACAACAATAGATTTCAAAGCAAGGAGCAACATCAGAAGTAATAATAAACATAAATCATAGCAATTCATATTTAACAAAAGACATAAAATAACCACAAGATAATACTAAAGCAATATAAGATATCAATAATGAAAAGTAACTGACATCATTACACATGTAATATAAAGTTAAGTATATTCCTCACCTTTACTTTATTCTTCCTCCAATGATCAATAATTACTTCTCACAAATTAGTGACTAAAGATATATTAACCTATTCATGCAAAAGAAATAATTATCACAAATTAGAGCCAATTTGGGTTTCAAATGATATCTTAAAATCTTCCCACAAAAACCCAAATCTGAAAACTAGGTTAAAAATGGTAGTTCTCAACCTCACTAGTGAATGATCACTAATTTACCACCAACTCGAAGTTTATAATGAAACAAAACTTTGGAAAAATCTAATTGGAAACAAAAGGATCCTACGGGTACCTTCAATTTTATTAAATTTGACCAAAATCAAAATGCCCTAAATTTGGCTCTCATAAATCACCCGTGGGTGACCCGGAGAGTCAAATTCTAAAATCTTTTGCAAGAGGATAAAGCATTACTCCCAAACTCAAGGGAAACATTAATATAAGAAAATATAAGCATCTAGGGCACCTATCATTATTCCCTTTCATAGATCCCTCAATAGAAGAGAAAAGATATCACTCCCACAAACTAGGAAGGGACATTAATACAATAAAGGAAAGCAACCAAGATACCTAACAACCTTCCCTTTCAAGATTCCTCAAAAAGAAAGGAGAGAAAATGCTCACAAAATTGTGAGTAAGAGAAGCATTAAAGAAAATTAACCTTTCGTAATGATTCTGCAAAGATTCGGATCACATACACCTTCGGAAGAATGGAAATCGCTCCTCTCTTTCGTTTCTCCTTTTCTCCAAAGCCTCCGCCTCTTTCTAGCCTCCAAAAATGCGTTTACGGATGAGATAAAACATAAATAGGGTTTTAAAATCCAAATTTCCAATTTTGCCCCTAAACAGAAAATAGGCATGGGGGTTGGTTCACCTAAACGGCTCAAACTTCTGGCTCAAGGTTGGACCCCCAAACGAACTCCGATTTTGATGATTTTTGGCTCGTTGGAAAGGTCTTTCGACGATCTTTGATTTGATATCTTATTTGCGTCAATCGGATTTTCTATCACTGATCTACAGATATTCCAAAATTACCCTTTTTACACTATCGAGACTAATCTTCTCTCTTTACTTAAACTTTAAGAGAGTTTTTAAGTCATTATAAGGGTCATTTACCAACATTTGTTTAATTTTCAATCCTTCGGGCTCGAATTGAATGGTCCACAATTATCGCCGAATGAAGGCCCAGGTTCTCGGTCTTAAAACCACGGGTTAAAGGGGTAGAAATCTGGGGGATTTCACAATGACTGATCGTGAAAGCTTCTATTATAAAGTCATGCCATTTGGCCTGAAAAATCCAGGAGCTACATATCAGAGGGCCGTCAACAAGATATTCAAGGACCTAATCGGAAAGAATGTTGAGGCTTATGTTGACGACATGTTGGTAAAGAGCATTACAAGGGCAAATCATATCATAGATTTAACAGAGGTATTTTCAGTATTACAAAAATACCAGATGAAGCTGAATCCGGAGAAGTGTGCCTTTGGAGTCTCGTCAGGTAAATTTTTGGGCTTCATGGTATCACAAAGGGGTATTGAGGCTAATCTAGCCAAAATATAGGCTCTAATTGACATGGAAGCTCCAAAAACTGTTCGAGATGTTCAATGCTTAACGGGGAGAATTGCCGCTCTGAATCGTTTCATCTCAAAATCTGGAGAAAAGTGTCTACCATTTTTCAAAGCACTCAAAGATCTGAGGGGTAGAAAGGAAGCGAATTGGACTGAAGAGTGTCAGAAGGCTTTCGAGGAATTGAAGGAAACACTGGGACAGCCACCACTTTTGTCTCGACTAGAGAAGGGGAAATCTTACAACTATATTTAGCAGCATCCCTTTCAGCGGTCAATGCAGTACTTGTTCTGAGGCATGGTCGCCGGGGGCGATACGACACCCCCAGCGACACCGATCATCGCGAGAAGTCGGTCGATAAATCGCCGACTTCTCGCGATATATCGCTAACGGTCGAAATTTCGACCGTTTGCGATATATCGCGAGAAGTCGGCGATTTATCGCCGACTTAAATGTAAAGGGCGATTTCGCCCGAATTTCGTTCGAATTTTTTTTAATTTCTCTCTCTTCTCTCTCTTCTCCAGAGCTTCTCTCTCTCATTTTTCGCACTTTTCACTATATTTTCGTCCGATCTTCGACATCTACGGGTACATCTTGCTTCCTTGTTGCCGGATATCACGTTGTTTCGTCGATCAAGCAGTCGTTTCGCACGGATCCGAGAGTTTTTTCGTCAAACAGTAACCATTCTTATCCAAGTAAATTTTCACAAAATGCATGCTATATGATGTTGGATGATTTTGAAATTAATATATGTTGAATACCATGTGACGATCTATGATTTCACGGAGTCGGAATTTTTTTCCGCAAAGTATTTAATTTTTTTATTTTTGTGGGTAAAAAATGATATTTTGATTATCTTGTATGATTACTTTTTAAGTGATACAAGTGGTTGTATGATGATAGAAAAAACATATGTGGAACTCCGTGAGCCGATCTATGGACTCACGGAGTCGAAATATATTTTTTGACCGAAAAATAAGTTATTTTATTTTTCAAAAAATATCCCGATATTAATAAAAATATCGATAATTATGAAAAATGCAAAAAATAGGGAAAAATGGGGGAAATGTTTTGAAAATTATGGAATAATTATATAAGTATTTTTCAACTGTTGGTTGTGTTGCCCATGTGGCTTCATCGCCGGTTTTGATATGGGCAGCTATTTTTATAATTATATCATACATGCAATATTCATAATTTCATATATGATTGTTTATATGTGTATAAAGTATAAACAATTATAATGATGTTGTTATTTGTTAATGTTATTTGAATGCAACAGTCATCATGTCCGCTGGTGGGAGTCGAGGGGAACTGGTCTTCCTGGTGGTGGACGAGGACAGGGACAGTGGACGGTGGTCAAGGACGTGGTCGTGGACAACCCGAGAGATCAGCAGAGGGAGGGAGGACCGACCAAACATGGCAATATTGTACGGCTATTGATGGAGACAAAAATAAAACCGAGTGTAATTTTTGTCACAAAAGAATATACTCGTGTGGCATCGTAGGTTCAAGGGTCACATCACCGGGAGTTCAAAGGATGTGACTAAATGCACAGAGGCCCATCCAGATGTAATCAAGTTACTCAGTGGATTTACAAAAACAAAAGGGGAAGAAGAAAGATGATTGAAGGAAAGTCAATAGAGCACTAGATGATGCAGTGCGGGGGCCGTCATCATATGTGGATGATTCAGATGATGATAGGGATGTTGATCCTGTTGATGTGGACAGAGATCAGGAGGAGAGGGATATGCGGCGGGCCATGGCAGAGAGCAGACGATTGCACCATCAGGAGCAGGATATGGCCAGAGCTAGAGCTACAGGAGCTGGTCCATCTAGGCCTACAGGGGCTAGACCTTCTGATTCTGGGGGGAGGGGTGGTGTATTTGGCATGTTTGGCAGATCACAGAGTCAGCGGGCCCCTCATACATCAGGTTCAGACTGTTCAGTGCCACTACCACGGCAACCATCTGATTATCCACGCCGTCCAGACCCGACCATGGAGCAAGATCCTGATACATTCAGGAGAAAAGGGGCCAAGCAGCCCAAGATATCTGGTGCATGGAAAGGTATGGCAAAGAAGGTAAAGAAGGCAATGTCAAAGTGGATTTATTACAATCACATCCCAGCAAACACAGCACAGTGGTCCATACTATACGAATATGATTGATACTATTGCAGCGGCAGCCCTTGGATATAGTGGTCCCAACCCTACAGAGTTGATGACCACCCTCCTTCAAGAGGAGAAGCAAGAGCTGCAGGAGTATATTGATAGTATGAAACCCTTTTGGGATACTTATGGATGCACCATCATGTCTGATGGATGGACCGGCCCGACGAGAAAGTCCATCATCAACTTCATGGTATACTGTGATTGGAGAACTGTCTTCTTGAAATCAGTGGATGCTACTGGTCATACGAAAGACCACAGATATATCATGGGTCTCCCGCAGATGTGATCGACCAGGTTGGTAGGAAGAATGTGGTGCAAATTGTCACCGACAATGGCTCCAACTATAAGAAGGCCGGTGAAGTGTTGATGGCTTCACCGATTATAACCTTATGTGGACACCTTGTGCCGCACATTCAATTGACCTAATGTCAAGGACATTGGAAAAATCAGCATTGTCCACAACACCGTTGAGAGTGCAAGACAGGTAACCAACTTCATCTACAATCATAACGTTGCTTTGGCAATGATGCGGAGATCATGTGGAGGTGAGTTGGTGCGACCTGGTCCGACAAGATTTGCGACAAATTTCGTCGCCTTGAGCAAGCATGCATGATAAGAAGTCGGGCCTCAGATCCATGTTTGCATCGCAGGAGTGGTTTGATTGGGCTGGATCCAAGTAAGATAACTATCTACTATTTCATCTTATAAATTATTATATTTATATTATGAGTTTATGATTATCTTGTATGATATTTATTGTCTATTGACTTAATGAGTTTGTGATAATTCAAAGCACGACCAATGGGCGCCGCACAAGACACAATATCATCCGATGATTTTCGGAGATGTGTTATCGTAGTGTTGGCACCATAGATCCTATAGTAAAGGTCTTGCGTATGGTGGACTCTTCCTTGAGGGGACCCACTATGCCCCACTTGTATGCATCCCTTGAGCGTATGAAGGATGCTATAAAGGCAGCAAACCCTAGAGGACATTGGGCTTTCTTAGATATTGTCGATGCACGATGGACAGCTCATCTGATGCATCCTCTTCATAGGGCCGGTAAGTAAATATTATGGGTTGTTGATTTGTAGTTGTAGACTTGTAGTCTTGTAGACTTGTGGGCTTGTAGAATTGTAGGTATTGGTACTTTGGTAGTTGGTACTAATTTTAAGCTTTTTTAATTATGCAAGCATATTTTCTAAACCCTAAGTATCAATATAGTCAACATTTAGGGTTGGACACAAACCTATTGGATGCCCCGATACATGTGTGATAACGAAGTTGGAGCCGGATGAGATGGTCCAATCATTTTGCCACAATGAGGTGAGACATTGGGAATTTCAAACGATTAGTGAGTTGTATTAATTGTTTAAATAATTTAGATAACCAATCAATACTAATGATTGTATTATTGCAGATCAAATTGTTTAGAGATGCATTTGGGTCTTTTAGTGGAGCTGGTGTCAGACGGGCAAGTAGAAACCATGGATCCAGGTTAGATACTTATATAGTTAGATCCTTAGGGCTTAGATGCATAAATGTTTTGAGTCTTTTGACTTTTGAGTTTCTAACTTAATGTTTTTGTGATAATGCAGCTGAATGGTGGTATCTCTATGGCAATAGTTCATCAAACTTACGAAGATTGGCAGTCAGGATCCTGTCTCAGACTTGCTCTGCCTCTGGATGTGAGAGGAATTGGAGTACATTCAGCATGATCCACTCCCAGAGGAGGAACCGGTTGGGAAGCCAGCGTCTAAATGACCTCGTATTTATTCACTATAATATGAGGTTGAAGCTGCAATATGCCAGGGAGCAGGCTCAGAATGAAAGGCAATACATCAATCTCGATGATATATTTGATGTTGCCGAAGATGACCAAGATCCCCCACTCAGTGGATGTTGGACAGGGGTGAGCCGGTATTGGACCAACTCGGAGGGAGGCCCGACCTGAACTAGCTCAAGCTGCAGGGGTTAATGTGGGTGAGTATATGGCCACCGAAGAGGGTCGGCACATGCAGAGGCAGCTGCCACCGCCGATGAGGATTGGATGATGGCACCAGGCACGGAGGAGCCGCAGGACAACACTCCCGATGACACACTCTCGCCTAGTCAGACTGGTGGAGATGATGATGGTGGTGGTGGTGGTAGTGGTGGTGGTGGTGGTGGTGGTGGTGGTGGTGGTGGTGGTGGTGGTGGAGGAATTGGAGAGCGTATACATGTTCCACTACCAGAGACACAGGAGCCCCCACCCAGATACACTGGGGAGAGTCATTTTGATCATGCCACTCAGGATTATGATCATGGTGGTGAGTATCGCCGTGGTCGTCAATATCCCGATACGAGGCCGAGCCACCATCGAGGGGAGCTGGCCATGACTATGTTAATCCTTGGGATGCGGCGATTGCGTCAATGGGGTCCATGAGCTTGGATGAGTCTGTAGGCTCCACACCAGGTTATTGGCCTACGGGTAATTATGGTGTCCCTCTCCCTCCTTCGATGGACAAGATGATATGGGAATTAGTAACCCCTCTAGTTCTTCGTATCATGGGAGCTATGGTGTCCCCTCGCTCCTCCTCTTTCACAATCGAGTCATTCGTACCAACAAGGGCATCCGATGGCATGCAAGACGTTCCTTGGCCCTATTCTCACTTCCCTCAAATTGGAGTTCTCACGGCAGCGGAAGATGACCGCTATAGAACTGCAGTGAATGATTACTTAGACAATTTTCAATATCGTATGAGATGGGATGAGTATGTGAATTTGTTGGGGGGGCATCAATGGAGACAAGCCCGAGTCGAGGAATTCGATCCACCTAGGCACAAGATTTGGTACCGAGACCGAGAGTTTCAGATTTTATATGGTTGGATGACTTTATGTATTACAGTATTTGTACAATGAATTGTAGACTTTATATGATTTGGTTTTATGAGTTTTCAGGTTTTTAGTTTCGGGGCTTTCGTCCGCGTATAGTAGGACATGGGTCGATTAAGAACATTAGTTTAGGTAATGTTTTAGATCAAAATAACACTACCAATGTGTTTATTAGCCTCAAATTAGGCTACACATCAAATTTCAGGTCAAAATGACCAAAAAAACCCATCGAAACAGGGGTTCGATTTTTCATCGAACCCCTACCAAAAGTCGCCCGACTTTTGGCGAAATTTCGGCCGTGTCGCCGTGTCGCCAAGGAGCGACACGGCGACACGGTTCGAAATTTCGAACTATGCTTGTTCTGGAGAAGGATAAGAAACAGTGGCCGATTTATTATGTTAGCCACGTGTTACTTGATGCGGAGACACGATATTCGCAGATTGAGAAGCAGGCTTTAGCTCTTATGACAACAGCAAGGAAGCTACGTCCGTACTTTCAGGCTCATTCAATAGAGGTATTTACAACTTTCCCTCTTAGTAAAGTTCTTCATAAACCTGATTTATCTGGAAGAATGGTGGCTTGGTCGGTTGAACTCAGTGAGTTCCAAGTAAGCTTTAAACCCAGAACGGCAATCAAAGCTCAGGCGTTAGCCGATTTTGTAGTAGAAACTACTGCACCAGTGGAGAACATTGTTGAAGATCCCATTATACCAACCATTTGGGAAGTATATGTGGAAGGTTCGAGCAATAAGGATGGAGCAGGAGCTGGAATTCTTTTGAAAAGTCCAGCGGGATTTGTCATTCGATATGCACTGAGATTTGCGTTCGAAGCAAGCAATAATGAGGCAGAATATGAAGCCCTGATAGCTGGACCTAGGTTGTCAAAAGCATTGGCAATTACAGATGTAACTATTTATAGTGACTCTCAACTTATTGTCAACCAAGTTCAGGGGGAGTATGGTATAAAAGAACCTCGCTTGCAGAAGTACCAAGAGATTGTGCAGGCATTTGGAAAAGAATTCAGGGATTTGAAGGTATGTCAGATTCCAAGGATAGAAAACAGTGGCAGATGAGCTATCTCGATTAGCTAATGCCAAAGAAAAAAATTTAGACCCATCGATCTACATTGAAGAGATAACATTTCCAAGTTATCATGAGAAAGAAGCTTCTTATATTGAAGTAGAGCGTTGCTGGATGGATCCAATAGTTGAATATCTGAGAGATGATAAACTACTAGAAGATCCGAAAGAAGCCAGATTAGTCAAAATACGATCAGCGAGATTCATTATGCAAAATGGAAGGTCGTACAGAAGATCTTATTCTGGACCCCTTCTGAGGTGTTTGGGTCCCGAAGGAGCGGAGTCGGCTCTAGCCGAAGTACATGAAGGAATTTGTGGGGCTCACATGGGCAGACGAGCCCTAGCACACAAGATTCTAAGACTTGGGTTATATTGGCCTAAGATTAGACAGGCTGCTATAGAGTATGTTCATCGGTGTAGTAATTGTCAGATCCATGCTACAGTATCAAAACGCCCAGCGGAGGCCATGACTTCAATTCTAGATCCCATCCCTTTTGCGATGTTGGGAATTGATATCATGGGCAAATTCACCAAGGCGTCGGGCGGATGGGAATATCTGATAGTAGCAATTGACTACTTCACAAAATGGGTTGAGGCCAGTGCTCTGGCAACAATCACGGAGAAAAAAGTGGAGAAATTTGTGCTTGAGTCAATCATATATCGCTTTAGGATTCCAAAGATAATCATCACTGATCACGACACTCAATTTGATTGCCCACAATTTGAGCAATTTTGTGGAACTTACATGATCGAGCATCGTATGTCCTCAGTGGCATACCCCCAGAGCAATGGACAAGTAGAAGTTACTAACCGAACGCTGCTTGAGGGGATAAAGAGAAGACTTGAGGCTGATAAAGCCTCATGGGTCGAAGAGCTGCATAATGTATTGTGGGCCTACCGAACTACGGTTCGAACATCCACAGGAGAAACTCCATTTAGGTTAGCCTATGGATCCGAAGCATTGGCACCTTTGGAGATAATGGCGGGAACATTGTGGGACAGAGAGTTCGAAGAAAAAGCGAACGAGCAAGGACTGCTTGATAGCCTTGATTTGTTGGACGAGGTTCGTGCAAAGGCAATAGCATGAACTCAACATTATCAACGAAGGATAGCGTCACACTACAATACCCGAGTAAAGAATCATCGGTATTTAGCAGGAGATTTGGTGTTAAGAAATACCTTAGCTTCAGATCCACGCCATCAAAGAAAATTGGACCCTTCCTGGGAAGGACCTTATATGGTTTTAAAACCAGTCGGTTCAAGAGTGTACAAGCTGAAGAACATCACCACCCAGAAAGAGTTGGATTGTTTGTGGAATGCCAGGCATCTCAAGAAATTTTATCCTTGATGATTTCAAGTTTGTTCGTGATGTAACAAATTTCAACTCAATCAATGCAATTATTGGTTTTCAACAATTATCTTTTGATTGGGGGGCATCATACACCACATTCAAGAACAGATCCAACTACAAGGCATTGGATGAAAATCCGTGTGGGTCCTTCAACACTTATTGAATTTTTTCGGAATTTCTTAAGTGAAGGCATCGGATGAAAATCCGAGTGAGTTCCTTCCACAAGGCATCGGTTTAAAACCCGAGTGAGTTCCTTCAAGACTTATTGAATTTTCAAAATATCCTTAAGTAAAGGCATCAGTTTAAAACCCGAGTGAGTTCCTTTTACAAGACATCGGTTTAAAACTCGAGTGAGTTCCTTCTACAAGGCATCGGTTTAAAACCCGAGTGAGTTCCTTCTCAAACTTATTGTATTTCTCCGGAAATCCTTAAGTAAAGGCATCAGTTTAAAACCTGAGTGAGTTCCTTCTCAGACTTATTGTATTTCTCCGGAAATCCTTAAGTAAAGGCATCGGTTTAAAACCCGAGTGAGTTCCTTCTACAAGGCATCGGTTTAAAACCCGAGTGAGTTCCTTCTTAGACTTATTGTATTTCTCCGAAAATCTTTAAGTAAAGGCATTGTTCTGAACAAACTAAGACCTAGTGCAACAGCGACTGGCAAAGTTCAAGATGAAGTTAATTTCTTATTTCTTCAAAAGATCGGAAGGGGCCAACCTTTACATCAAACATACACATGAGATTACAAGAGTTGGGATGCAATCTTCGGTCAAAAAAAAAAAAGTCATGATCGGTGATCATTAAGAAATCAAACAAGATCAGAATAGCTTTGCCAGAACAAACACAAGAGTCGAGCAGCAACACGGATTGAAGAAGAAAAAGAGGAGGAACGGGGATTACAAAAGCATTACAGTATGAACAAAATCCTCCGTAATTTCATACTCTTTGTCCAGCTTGACCAGAAGAAGTATGGTCCTCGATCAAACTTGCATTCAGGCCGAGCTCTTCATAACTGGATCCTTCCAGGGGAGAATAAATAGGAGAATCCTCGAGATAATGCATAATATCCAGATCAGAAGGCGGAGGGTCAATCTTATCTTTGGTCCAGTCAGGAAAAGGAAGACCCAGATTGGCAAACACTTCAGGATGACAAACAGCGCTGTAGGGAGTCGTATCAAAATGAGGATCTTTCCTTAGTATTGATTCCCATACTTCGTTCTCGCCATCCTAATACGCCTGCAAGTTATAAGCATTCAGCATGTCAACAAAGGGCTTACTATGTAAATACTTGAAGATGCAGGCTCTGCGAACGTCAGTTGGAAGGGATTCGAGCAAAGGAATGACAGCTTGCCTTTGAGGTAACGCTTCAGAACCCTGGGCCCCTGACTTTCCCTCTTCTCGCTCCAGTCACCGGATCTTCTCCCTGGCATCATCCAAGTCTGAACGGAGAGACTCGATCACCGAGTTCTTTTCTCCTGCAACCTCCCAAGCTAATTTCCTAAGGCAAGCAATCTCAGCGTCTTTGGCTTCGGAGTCTTCCCGAAGCCTGGAAACTTCATTACAGTTTACTGAGTCTAGAGGCTGCTTCCACTTGGTTGTGGAAGTTCCCAAGAAGACTCCTGCAAACAACTTCCGAGTTAGTCAGGAGCAAAAGAATAATCTTCAGCATCAAAAGGAAACTGAAGAGAAACTTACATCACCAGTGACTTCATAAAGTCATCGTTTGGAAGTTTGGAGAGAACTCTACTCTGGCTAGACATTTGAGCAGCAGTGCACCACTCCAACGCTTTGTCAAACTTGTTTGACACTAATTCAGACCTCCTCGAAGGAGGAGAAGGATGAGCTACATCAAGAGAAGGGTGAGTTGCATCCTCCACCAACCGACGACGCTTCCTAATGGCAAAATCCTCCAACTCCAAAGAAGGAGAGGAAGAGGATGCCAAACAAGCTCTAGAGTTGGAAATGGAAGCAGCACCTGCTGGGGCCGCGCCTTCATCAGATGCCAATATAGTTGCCTCTAATGTCCGAAGAGTCTCCTTCGGAGAAGCCCGACTGGTATCTCCGGCAGGGACATCAGCAGCACCATCAGCAACGGAGTGATCAAGATCTAGATCTTCCTGGGAAGACCGAGCGATCTCTTCAGGCGGAGGGAGCATAGGAGAGGCATCAGTAGAAACTGTGGGAATCTGACCTGAAGATTCACCAACAGCAGTCTCCTTACGCTTAGAGGATTCACCAGATGAAATCACCTTATTGGCCAAAACCCCCGTCGATGCTGGAATAGTTTTCTTGCAGGACTTCATTCTAATAAAGTTCGAATCGATTCTGGGAGGCACTGCAAGCACAGAAAAAGCCGTATCAGTACGAAAATCCAACAACATAAGGAAAAAGGGAAACCCTAGTTCTCTATCAGATATGAACTACTCAAAATACCCATTAAGTAAACCCCAAGTATTACTATTGTGGAGTTTACTCAGGGGGAAGGAGAGGGCAAAAATGCTCACTTGTTCAGAAATTATTGTTGGAGTACGAGGAATACGGATGCAGAGCAGGAAGACGGAATATCGTTTTTGCAAATCTAACTTGCAGATAGCAGGATAGATGGAGAGTACCCTCGAAGGACTTAAATAGCCTCAGGCAGTAAGACGATGGTTAAGAGCCAAAGGCAACCAAAGGCCCAGATCAAAGAAACGCTTCGAATTCCTCAACAAGCAAGATCAACGGTCAAAAAGAAGCCACATGGAAATAGGCACCTGATACGAGAATACCTCCAACCGTCGCACCACCATTTAAATAATGGTTGTATTACCAATTCATTGAAAAAAGTGAATGGTATACAAAGGCAAGGAAACGTTTGGACTTCGCAACAAATGAAGGGAAACGTGTGGACTTTGCAATAAATGAAGGAGTAATGGGGAATAGAGGCTAAAGCATCTTTCCCGAATGTCTCTTCATCATATCTTTACAAAGATTATCCCCTGTCAAGGTATACGAAGTTAAGTGATAAGTTTTATCATTTATATTTGATTTTCAAGACAAGCTTTCGGATAGGAGATGAGGAAATATTGAGGTAAACATGGAAAAAGTCTCTATTCATTAATGAGGAAGATCAATCTTTACAAAAAAAAAAAAAAGAGTAACTCCCTACACTTCTTCCTCATTATTGTGCAAAGAGTCCTGCACAGGAGAACCTTTCTCAGGATCGTCATTCTCAGGGTCCTTTGAAGAGCCTTCCTCAGGATTGTCATTATCAGGGTCCTTTTCAACGGTAGTCTGTGACTTTTCTTCTTGGAGGGGTGGTTCGTTAGCAAGATATTCCTCATATTTTGGGTCAGCTGGAAAAGGATCATCCTCTTCCAAAGCCCAGTTAGGGAAGTCCATCTTAAGCTTCCCGAAGACTTCTCTGTGACACACCTCACGAAAGGAAGTTGTATCGAAGGAAGGGATAGATTCAAGGATCTTTTCCCAAACGTCATTCTGCCCCAAGCGGTAAGCTTGGAAGTTGAAGGCACCCAGCAGGTTCGAGAAAGGTACGTTGTTCAGGTACTTCCGAACACAATCCTTTCGAAGCTTCGGCTTGATATGCTCGGGTTTGCTAGGGACTGCTGTGAAACCCAGCCCTGACCCTAATCCGGAAACTCTGTTTATTGTAGGTCCAGTGACCCGAAGTAAGGCAAGAAGTCATCTTTGGGCCATTTCTGTTGAAGACTTGATGGCTGGATTGGAATCCATGAGTGTTGATGCTAGTGTTCCAATGGTGGAAACTGCACCCGGATGAAGATTGGATTAGTTGATGGTCTTGGAGTGGTCTCTGTATTGATTCAAAGGCATTTCTAACTCCTAGGTATGTCACTCTAGAGGTGTGCAAAACCCCTTGATGTTTGGACTTGATCTGAGCCTTCAATTCCCTGTTTTGAAGTTGTTGTCTTGATTGGTCGACTCATTGGTCGATTGGATCAATCGACCAATCAATCGACCAATTGATTCTGTTTTTTTAATTTGAATCCTGTCACTTCTATTTAAGTCTAATCTCGGGAATACTCCACCTCATCTGCCTCCTAAGCCTCTGGAACGAGTTAGAACCCTAATCTAACCCATTCCCTTGCATTCTTTGGTGATCTCTTTCAAAGACTTGAAGAATTCTTCATCTTTCTACGGCAAAGGTATGATCTCAACCACTCTCTCTTCTATCTCTGATTTTCTTTCTTTTATTCTGTTTTCATTGAGATCAGAAAGGTGATGAAGCATTCTTGTAATCATCAATTCTCTAATCTCACCGTATTCTTTAAGACTCATGATCATCATCATGTTCTTAAACCCTACTTATTGAATTCTTGAAAACCTAACCCTAATTCTTTGAAACCCCAACCTGTGTGATTGTCTGGAAAACTTTTGGTAACCTCCCTTGTGAAGGAAAATCTTCTTGAGTAATATTGTGTTAACCAAAAATTTAATCATCTATACTTTCCTATTTTGATTTGTCTTTGTTCATTCAGATCTCACAATTATTTTCCGAGGGAACCAAAAAGGGTAAAACCCTAATTCTTGGGTAAGATCAAGAACCTCTAGTTTAATCATGGTAACCCAATTATTATGTTTCCTTTACTAGATCTGAATTCTTTCATATCCTAGTTCATTATCTTTAATGTTTCTATTTTTTTCCCTCCTAACCTATGATAACCCTAATCAGGTTGACCTCATGATTTCTAGGTTGTAACTTGAGAATTGTTTTGAGTTATGGTTTAATATCCTCTATACCCTAGAATACTACCATGATAATTCCCCTCTTAATTGTACCCTTTTGAACCATCGAATTCGGTTCTGGATTCTCAAAATTCGGATTCTTGCAGGCCACTGTCTGCATTGGTCAACTGGTCCAGCAGACCAATCAATCGACCAATGAGTACAACAACCTCAATCTTGGTCTGTTTCGATTGATTTATGATCTTTTCCTTTATGCATCTTTCCTAACATGTTGTGTGCACTTGTTTAGGACTGTCTTCTCAGGTTTTGTCAAGATCATACTTGATTCTTTAAGATTCCATTCAAGTTAGAAGGTAAGGACAGTTAATTCCTTAACTACATAGATTGCTTGTTCTCTGGTTTCTACTTTATGAAACTATGAGATTACCTACTGTTATTGTATTTTAATTCTAATCTCCTACTGTGGGAACAGTAGCACTTAATTATATCATCTTTTCATTGTTTATGTTATATGAATTACTTATTACTGCTTAATCTGATGTTGCTTTTACATTCTCTTTTATATGATGAACTACTGGTTGTGTATGTCATGACTGATCTGAGAATGTGTTTGCTTAAGTTTGGTTTGGAATTGGGAAGTGTCCTTTTGACACTTCTGTCCTTGGACATTATCGGAAATAGTATGGGATGTTTCCGGGGTTGCCCATCGACACTTTCCCGAATCAATGGTTGTCATACCTAGGGATGTCTAGCAGTGTTTGGCTAGGATATACCCCTGTTATATCAGACCCGATTCGGAAGGGTATTGAGACCGAACGACCCGTGGTAGCAATGGGATTCTCGGGCACTCAAGACCGGTGAGTTATATCTGTGAGAGGACAGGAATCACATTGTGGGGGCCATTTATTAGAGGGTTGCATATGGCTAGACTTGGGCTCATGGGCGCTCGAGACCGGTGAGTTATATCCGTGAGAGGACATGAGAGCTTCCCGTTTACCATATGTGGATAACCAATAGGGTTGATGAGTCCGTGAGTAATATCCGTGACTCTAGTGTGAAGGATACCGGAAAGGATCCCGAGAGGGGAGGAATGGAAGTATCTGGAACTGACTTGATGTAACTAAGTAGATGACATGCATTGGGCTAGGCTTTTCCCTGACATGCGCCGGTAATTATGCCAAATGGTTGTGAGAGAGTGTGTTGACTTAGCCCCCTACCATGGTTTGTCCGAGAGGGATGCCCGGACCCACTACCAACAGGAGTCGTGTGCGTGACCTACCCAAAGAAGTACGGTGCTATGACTTAAAGCATGTCTGCCATAGAGACCAGCATACATAGAGTTAGATGCATACATACATTACTTGTTTCATCTTGCATTGCATCATGTTATGATTTGCCACATGTTATCTATGATGTTATGGATTAACTACCTTCTTGAGTTTCCTTGAAACTCATTCCCGTTGTATATTTCTTTTTGTTAGATTATCCTGCAGGTGAGAATACTATGACGAGCAAGACAAATGAAGCACAAGCTGATGAAGCGTATTACACGCAAAGTGCTGGCAACGATCAAGATTACTTTGATGATCCCCCGGCGGATCAAGCTGCGTACTACTTTTGAGAACGGCATAGAGTTAGAACGGATTCATTGGATTGATGAAGTCCATACTTATGAAGTCGTTATCTATAAACTTGAAGACGCTTGATCTTAGTTTATTTATTAGTACATTTGTTTCAGTTGTAATCCCTTTTGATTTTTATACTACGTTCCGCTATTTTGGTAAAGTTAGTTTCGACCTCACTTCACTCCTTTTTGATATCATTGGATATCTGGTATCTTCCCGCACTCTGATTATTCTGATTGTTCATTTCTTGTTTTGAACCTTGTTTATAATATTAAACCTTGATTTATTTCTGTTCATGATTATGTTATTGCACATGTGGGAGGATGATTTCCTCGATACTTGATCTTCGGGGCTGTGGATCACACTCTCGAGTATGCCAGTTAGGGTACCGGCTGGGAGGAAGTGACAACTGCCATCTTCAGTATATTTTCGTTCTCTATGGACTTAAGCTCAAGTCTGTCACCGAACAATGTGGCAGCTGCTTTCTGCTTCTTAGCCTCGCGCTCGGCAACAACAGCGCGGCCTTTGAAGAGTCGAGGGCCTTTTTCAAAGAGCTCATCTCCTCATCATGCTTCATCTGCAACTCCTTGGCAGTTGTCGTCAGCCGGTCTATTTCAGAATTGGCCTTAGCCAAATTCTCTTCACAAGTCTGCAGCAAGGAGCCATTACAACCAACCCGGCTCAATGCTTCTATGTGCTGATAAAAGCTCAACACGGCATTCCTGGGGACGAAGAGATTATCAGAAAAAAATCACAAGAGATTATGAAAAACAATTAGAGAAAGATCAGGAAGGCCGGTACCTAGTGGACTGACTAACAAGAGTATCATCGTTCAGGGCCTCAAAGTCCTGACGGTTAGCAGGGAAAAAGCTGAGGGAACTCCATTCTACGGCTTTCTCAGGGTCCTAAGTCACCCTATCAGTCTGCTTCAGTGTCCACTGAGGCATGAAGACCTCCTCACCATCTTCAGTATTTTTGGATTTTTTATGGGAGGAAGCATCAACTGTATCGTGCTTCCTTTTGGTTCGAGCGGTGGAGGAGATATTTGGCCTCTCCACCATTGGCTTTTTCCCTTTTCCCGAAGCGTCAACCACGGGCTTTAAGTTCCTGATACCCTTGTAAGAAGGGTCGGGAGAGGGAACAGAAACCTCTTGTCAGGCAGTTAAGGCTCGGGGCGACCGTTGCTCAACTGTCACAACGGCCCCGGCAGCCTTTGCCCGAAGATGCTCAGGGTTCATTCTTGGTGGCACTGCAAAGAAGAACAAGAATCAGAATTGCAAAAAGACATATCACTCTTATAAATTTGAAGGATGATGGTTAAGAAGCTCAAAATGAGCCAATCCCCAATACTGAAGGATGGAGTTGTACTCCACCTCAAGTCCATGTATCTCCTGATACCATGGAATTGATTTGATCTTCTTGACGGCCGTCTCGTCTTCTTTGGATAAAGAGCAAGAGAAGGCATAAGGCCAAGTTCAAAGCATAAACCCAAGAAGCCGACGATGAGACGCCAACTATTGGGAAGGAGCATTCTAGGGCAATGTCCCAGTGATTCAGGATGGCTGCAAACAAAGGATTGAAGAAGGGAAAGCGAACTCCGCTTTCCAGTGAATCTATGTATAGGGAAAATTCGCCCGGAAGGATCGAATCAACCCTCTCATCAGGGTTGGGAACCCTAAGATGATAAGAAGGAGGAAAATCAAAACCCTGGATGGCCGAAAGAAGGGTTTTCTCCTTGTAAGAGGAGGGAACAGAACCAGGTCCACCTTTAGACCTGGAGGTTTGTTTTGACTGTCCAGAAGACTCGGCGGTCACCCTAGGAGTCTTGGAAGATCCAGATTCAGGAAAAGCAGAAGAAGTTTCAGCCTTTCTTTCTAATCTTTTATGGGTAACTTCTGCGAATTCGCGCCAGAGAGCAGTTAGGGTTTTATTATCACTATCCGACTGCTCGGAAGGATGGGAAACAAAGGCCTCATTACCACTACTATTACTGACGCTGGGCACCAGGGAAGAAGAAACCCTATTATCCTCCATTACTAGCTTCAGTAAGGTACAAAAAAAAAAAATTGGAGACAGGGAGTTTTTAACTTTGCAAAGGGATCAGTAAACTTACTGATTTAGTGAGGCAGAAGCTTGAGAACGAGAAGGTGCGAAGCAGACAACGAAGTTTCAAAATTCTAGACAAGAAGAATGAAACCTACGAAGACAATGAACCGCTTTTAAGCACCCGCACGAGTGTTCGAGGACGTGAACGATCGAGATTCATTCAGCATCGACGATCGAGATTTAGAGTCGATTTGAAAGTTTGAACTCACGAATCCAAAACAGACGTTCGGAAACCGTCGCTTGGGTTACGTGAGCCACGATCATTCGACTGCAATAAGACATGTGGCATTGCCCTCGCAACACTCGAGGAAAAGTGACCACCGCATTAAATGTGATACGACATTTAGTGAGATACGCAGAGACTATTGCCTGACGAAGAACCCAGTTAAAAACCAAGCCCTCAGGATCGACCGAACGCTTGGTCTCGGGGGCTCGTGATATGGAGGAAATGTGATCGAACCCAGTTCATACTTGGTTTGACCCTCGACCCCGGTCGAGACGGAGGGAATCGACTCGCTTCCAAGCAAGCCGGGTCCAGGAGATAGCTTGTTGAGGAAGAAAACTAAATCAGCCACAGGCACGCCCTAATCCGACTAATGGATTAGGTTAATTACCCTAATGATGGCAGACTCAACTTGGCGGCTGTCACTTATCGCTATTGAAGGGATAATCATCGGATAACCATGAGGTTATCTCAGGAGTCCTCTACTAGTTCAAACTAGTAGAAGTCTATCGCTCAACGGATCTAACTGTTAGAATCCAACGACTATCCGAAGAAGGCTCAAATGCATCCAACGAAGAAGATTCGAAGGTACACTCTATATAAACCTTACTTACCTACGAGGTAGAGGAGGAACCCAAATCCATACACACACTTGTGGACGTAAACACTCATATGCTTACGATCTAGATCATATTCCAGTTATTCATTCCTTAGCTCTGTGCGTCTAGCAGAGCCGTTTGTGATTAAGTTCATCGACTGACTTAGCCTTCGAAGGTGGACTCCCGACCCCAGCGGTTGGGCCACATCTGACGCTTTTGTTTTGCAGGTCAATTCAAGGAGATCTAAGGGCTGAGCAGATTTTGAATGCATCAGGTCCTCTCATCATATGGTAGTCATGAACAATCTAAATACAAAGCAAGATATTGTTGGAGATCTATCGACCCTCAATGAAGGCATTCTGATTGGGCCCTACTACCATGTGAAGCACAAGTTTCAAACGATTAGCCAGTAACTTTGCAATAAAGTGATAAACCAGGCAACTCATGGCTATTGGTCTATAGTCCCCAAAAGTAAGTTGGTTATGACCCTTTGGAATGAGAGTGATGAGGAATGTTTGAGTTCATCAAGCATGTGTAAGGTCACAAATAAGTTCTGGATGGCATGGCAAACTGAAAATCCTATGATATTTCAGGTGCTTTTGAAGAAAATTGTTTTAAACCCATCAATGCCTAGGGCACTATCGTCATCGGCGGACATGATAACATTTGTTATTTCATCAAAAGAAACCAAGTCAGCCACAGGGGACACTAGAAGAGATCAAAAAGTAGTTTGTCGACTCTTTCTAGAAGATTGAAATAAGTTCTTGCTAAGCGTACAACCTTCTTCTACAGTCAAGATTCTTTCATCGAGTGTGTCTAGGTGGGTACAGATAACTGGGGGAGATCCACCAAAAGCAATATCAAAGTGATTGATGGCTTCAATATGAATGTCCTCGTCATCCAATAAAGTCCGACCTGAAGCATCTTGGATAGAATCAATGTGATTCCAGGCTCTTCAATTAATCAATGATCAGTATTTCCATCACCTTCTCTAAGCCAGGTCGCTTTAGACCATTGACGGAGTTCAGACTCTCTAGCAAACATTGGTTTCCGCAAAGTGGATGGTTCAAACTTCTCACGGGCAGTAAGAACCGCATCTTGAGGGGA
Source organism: Hakea prostrata (assembly GCF_041222555.1). Taxonomy (NCBI): domain Eukaryota; kingdom Viridiplantae; phylum Streptophyta; class Magnoliopsida; order Proteales; family Proteaceae; genus Hakea; species Hakea prostrata. The sequence goes on from NW_028291233.1 coordinate 154,544, forward strand.
CACATGGAGGAGAGATTGAGTGGAATCCAACTGTATAGCAGCTTCCTTAATTTTCTCGTCAAGGTTCGAAAACACAAGATGACTCGACCTTTTGAGTTCTTCTTTAACAAGCCTTAGTTTTACCATCAGAGCAAAAACGGGATCCATTCACCTACTACTGGAAAACACGCCGCACTAGAGGCAGAAAATTGAGATGATCACACCAGTAATTGCAAAAATAAAATTGCTTACCACGCGGCTTAGGTGAAGGCCCCCAAGCAAATGACCATAGGTGTGTGATTCGAGACACCGTGATTTTGAAAAGTAGCATATGAATTTGGGAAGGCAGAAACCCAAAGTTGGTTGGCAAGAACATGAGCTATTTTAGAGGATATACGATCATTTCTAGGGCCCAATCCATAACCGCCCTTCTATTTTCAGGGTTATTTAGACCCTAATGTTCCACCCTACTATTTTTACCATGATTTACAATGGAAAGAGAGGGTCTGCCTTGAGGTGGGCTTCTATCTGTAACATGCACCTGATTTGGAAGGGTGGGATTGATATCTTCCGAATTTTCATCCACCGAATCATCCTCCAAGTCATCATCTTCATCTCCAAATAAGGGATTAAATCTTTTACTCTTGGAAAGAGAAATATTCAAATTTGAATTTTCATCCACCTGATTTACTCTTGCAACCACCTCTTCTTTTGTCTCTCCTTACATTTGTATAAACCTCTCTCTATTCTATCAATGCTATGCATCTCATATTTGATTCTTAGCTTACATTCTTATGATTTTCTTCACATCAACATAATTTCTTTCCCTAATCTGATTTCTCCAGCATATAGGTCTGATTACATGTTCGTATGTATCTCTAATCTATTGCTCATTATCCCATTGATTGAATTCCCAACTTCCCTTTGCATTTGCAATTGATTTCATTAAAGAGCATGATTTTTGCAAGTTAGAGGCTAGGGTTTCAAATTGGGGATTCTTAATTTGACCATTGATTGATGTTAAATCGTTGCTAGATAGTCTTCATTTACTGTTCCTAACATTCCCTCCAAATTTCGGAGTGATCCGAGTCCCGAAAGCTAGGTTTCAGATCAAAATTCAAAAATCTGCTCCGTTACTGTTCACCTGGTCAATTGAGTCAGTAACCAAGCAATCAACCAACTGAATACAGCTTTGAGGTATTCGTCCAATCTGATCCGTTTGACCTCCGATTTGCTTGTTTCTTCTTCTGATTTTGCACATATGATTGTCTAGGGTTCAAGTACTAACCTTGGGACTATTCTCCTTGATATTCAGACCATCTTGATTCAAATAAAGGTAAGGACGGTTGTTACCATAATTACATAGATTATGTGAATCTTGCCTCTATGTTGGAAACTTAGTAGATTCACCTTCTTTATCGTATTTTTTACACTATATGACTACTGTAAATACTTTAAGTACAGTAGTGCCATGTTTATACATTCTCTTGTGATCATGAATATTCATTTTGTTAATTATATATGCGATTGATCATGTTATATTATATATCTTTCTGTATGGTGAAACATCATTTGTGTATGATATGATGGAATTGGGAATGTGATTGAAAAGGTATAATTTGGGATTGGGGAATGTCCTTTTGACATTTCTGTCCTTGGACATCAGAGGGAATAGTATGAGATATTTTCGATGGTGCCCATTGACGCTTTCCCGGATTATTGGATGTCATACATAGGACTTGTCTAGTGGTGTTGGTTAGGATGTCATTGTTGTATCAGACCCGAATCGGAAGGGCATTGAGACCGAACGACTCGTGGTAGTAATGTGGATTTGTGGGTGCTCAAGAACGGTGAGTCATATCCTTGAGAGGACATAGATCACATTGCGGATACTTGTGAGAGGTCATTTATTGGTAGGGTTGCAAATAGTTATACTTGGGCTCACAAGCACTCGAGACCGGTGAAATGATCTGTGAGAGGACGTGAGAGCTTCCCGTCTATTATTTGTGGATGACCAATAGGGATGATGAGTCTGTAGTCCGAGTTGGTTGTAGCCATAAGATACGTGACTCTAGTGTGAAGGATACTGAACCGAGTTAGTTGTAGCCATAGGGGAAGTATCTGTATTTGACTTGATACGATTGAGTAGATGACTTGCATTGGGCTAGGCTTTACCATGACATGCGCCAATACTTATACCAAATGGTGATGTGAGAGAGCGGTGACTTAAACCCCAACCATGGATTGTCCTGAGGGATGTAGGACCCATTACCTACCGGAGCCGAATGACTGGACTTACCTAAGAAAGTATGGTGCTATGACTTAAAGCATGTCTGCCATAGAGACTAGCATATATAGAGTTAGATTCATACATGCATTGTCTGTTTCATATCATCTTGCATCATGCTATGTTTTGTATCATGTATTTATGTTATTGTAAAATAACTTGCCTTGATGAGTTCTTTTGAACTCACTCCTTTTGCAACACCTTTTGTTAGACTTTCCTGTAGGTACTACTACTCTTGACTTTGATGGTCAACACTATGAAAACCAAGTTGATGACTCATACAATACTGGTTATGGTGATTACGTTGGTGAAGACTATAAGTCCGAGACTGATACTTATCAGGAGTAGTTCGGCTTTTGCGCTTGTGTGCCAACGATGGGATTATCGTCCCATTATCTTTTTGACCTCTTATTAGATTCGTTGAGATCGTAGTTTATTTTGTTCCCCTTTCATTTGGGAACCGGTTGTAACCTTTACTTTTATTCGATCTACCTTCCAAAGTTGTTGTAGAGCGGGTTTCTGCATCATTTCGCATTTTGACTATTTATTTTATTGGTATCTTTTTGCATACTCTGATATTCTTTTGTGATCCTTCTGAGATCCTTTCTTGACTTTTATTATTAAATTACTTGAATACAAAGATTTGTTCTTGTTTTTTATTATATTATTGTGCTAAGTGGATATGATCGTTCCTAAACTTGATCGTCGGGACCGTGGATCACTTCTCCGGGTATTCCAGATAGGGTACCGGCTGGGTGGATTTTACGGGATGTGACAATAAGTATATCCTGATTGAAAGGTATACCCCTCCCTTGCATCAATTTTTTTTTTCTCTTTTCATGCATGCTTTGAGGACATTGCATTACTTACGTGTGGGGGGGGGGGGGGAATAGCTTCTTTGTAGATTTAACTTTGGCTTTTGGTTAGTGTACATACCCTTTCAATTGCTATGATGTGTGAAATGAGAGTGACTTTGGTACCCATCGTTAACACATAAAAACCATGTTAAGAGGAAGGTAACTTGTATGTATGTTGAGATGGGACTTTTCTTAGAAAAATAAAAGGCCCTTAACTTAAGGTGTTGGACCATCTATGGTTTTTTGTGGGTCCTTGATCCTTTGGCTAGTAGTTGAGATCAATTTTTTATATGGCATGACAAAAGTTCAAAATAAAAAATAAAACATAAAAAAAAAATAAAAAATAAAAAAAATAAGGAGTAGAAAGTAAAAGTTGAATTCCTTGGAACTGGACAAGGCACTCCAACTCAGGAATCGAGGTGACTTGATTGAAATTCTTAGGAATGAGATTATTGAAAAGAACTATCATATCACTATCTATGTGGGCATATACAAACCAAAGCTACAACGTAACTTGGGTTTCTGATGTTTGCTCCACCATGTCATTCAAGCCTTTAACTAATTAATTAAACTAAATGAGCAGTCCTAACACATACATCTAATGCAATCGAATTGAGAATAAAAATAACAAACATAACCTAACCATTCATCATCTAAAAAATAAATAAGTAAAAACGCATAAATAAAAGGCAAGATTAAAAAAATTGCATAAAGTAAATAACAAAGTAATAAAAGGAAAAGGGAAACCTCAACCAAAGATAGGCACAACTGTAGGCATCTTTGATTAAGGACCCGGGGGAAAATGAGAACAATAACGGATATTAAAGAGAAAGAAAAAATGCGGAAAGTAAATAACAAAGCAATAAAAGGAAAAGGGAAACCATAACCAAAGAGAGGCACGACTATAGGCATCTTTGATCAAGGACCTAGGGGGAAAGGACAACAATAAATAAATGCTGAAAAATAAATCCTAAGTTACGAATATGGAGGGGCAGACAAAAAGGGGAATAGAAAAGAGGAAGAGAATATTACTGACGAAAGCTACTTACTTGCATCTTTGAATCTTGATGACATAAATAATCCTTGAACAATCGAATCTCAACCAACCCTAACAAACAGATCTGGAATGATCCAAATCGCAATTGCTAGACCTAAAGAAAAACAAATCCTCTTGAAAAAAATAAACTCGAACTTGAAGCTTGAACTCAAAATTGAAATTGAAATTTGCATTAATCAAAAGAAAGGAAATACACTTGCATAAAACTAAACAACTTGAATAAACTAATGCATTACATAAAAAAAAAAAATTTAACTTAAACATTCAATTTAAAAACTAGAATCCCACAAAGTAATCAAAGAACTAAAGAAAACCCTAAACAAGCTAAAGAGATTAGAAGGTGTAGATGGCTTAAAAAAATTGAAGAGAAAGGAAGGATTGACGGCCAAAAAAAAAAAACTAAAGAGAAAAGAAGAGTTAAAAAAATAATAATAAAATAAAAAGAAAAAAAAATTCAAAGATATTACTTTTAACTAGTCTAGAAACAAAAACGTACAGGACTTTTTAAGATTTAAGCAAATATTTGGAGTTTTGGGTATGAAACATGCAATACACATCAAGAGGTCTATTGAAATTCTCAAGTGCGAAAATGGGCTCGATTTGGAGCATGATGGGCTAGAGATGTGATTACGGGTCAATTCCAAAATATTTTAGAAATAAAGAAGCCAATATTGATCTCTTTTTGAGATTAGTTAGGATTTTTTTTTTTTTCTTTATTGTAATTGAAAAATGTATGGTGCCCACAAGTAGTCAAAGATTAGAATTTTTTTCTATAGATTTTCTAGAAGATTATATTTTATTCTTTTCCTTAATTATTTTTCTCTCTCCCTACTTTCTATTTCTTTTATTTTATTATTTCCTTAATAACTCACTTATTTTAAGCTTTCTCTAGTTCTTTGATTGTTGGTGGGTGTTGTGGAGAATAAAGGTCCCGACTACCCCCCCCCCTCGGGAGAGATACACACCCCTCTCGGGAAGATGTATCTCTCCCTCCTCAAAGGTCCCGACTGCCTCACTCGGGAGAGATACACCCCCTTAGGCAGACTCATCTCTTCGTTGGAGAAGGGTCCCGAGTGCCTCACTCGGGAAAGATATATATCCAACTACAGCAGTTCTCAGAAGACTCTCTTGACCAAGTCAAGAAGAGTTAGTTACGCATAAACACCCAGCATTTCTGTTCCGAGAATGGGGGAGAAGAGTCAGCGAGATAACGGCTCTATCTGCGACAAAGGAGGAGCCGTTATTCCACTACTCCACTCACTCCTCAACTATCGATCCGAAACTTAAGGAATCGCCGCCTCCAGGTAACCTCTATATAAACCCACCTCCTACATGGAGAAAGGTACGAGAACTTCATCTGAGTAATTACTCATTACGTTCTTGAGAACTCTCTCAAGAACTCTTATTGTTGCCTAGGCTGACTTGGGCATCGGAGGCGGTTCCCCGGCCAATACTTGGCCGGACCGTTCTTGCTTTCTTTGTGTGTGCAGGCATCCCAGTTATTCCACTTGGCTAGAGAGCTCTCAAGAAGGTCATCTCAACATCCGGCCCTCGAAGAAGTTCTTGACGCAACAAATTGGCGCCGTCTGTGGGAATCGTCACAAAAAGTCATGACGAGACGTACCACACCTCAGGTGACAAGTTCTCAAATTCTCACTCGAGCGAGAGAAAGGGAGATAGAAAATGGACGTGTTGAAGAACAAACTCTCCCTTCTCTAGATCAAAAAATTCCTATTTCAGAGGAAGGTCAAGAAGGGATTTAAGAGAATCCCCCATTAATTATTCCAACTCCATTTGGAGAAGGAGGTTAAAATCAACCTCCTATTCCAAAGAATGATAGCCGATTTGCAGAATATGCAAAGAGAAGTCCAACAACAAATGTTGGAACTCCAAGGAGTAGTTCGTGGCTTAGTCCATCAAGTCGGGATACCATCCGGACCCCCCACAAATTCCCAAGAAGGACGAAGGCGTGAAGCTGTCCGACAAACTCGGGATAGGCAACGTCCGGTGAATGAAGAAAGGAAAAATCCTAGAATACCAAGATGACCAGCCGAACGAGTTGGAGAAAGATCTCAAGGAGTTCTTATTGAAGAACCACTTCCTCGAGGAGATCGGACGAGGGGAAGTGTTTTCAATCGTTTGGCTGGGCTCAAGAAAACTCAGGATTTACCCAGAAAAGGGCGTAGAAATGAAAGAGTTCGGGAACAAGAAGGCGAAAGCCACGGAAGAGGCCACTCCAGATCTGATGACCCGAGAGGATCGGTTAGTTAGCATGGATCTTCACATGGACCAACTTCCCAATATTCTGATCTTGGAAGTGTTCGGTCTCCGCAAGAACGTCAAGAGGTGCATGGTCTCGGGAGAAGATTAGATGCCATGGAGAGAAGGCTTGGTGATCGGGACCTGGACGATGACTATGACGTGGTTGACAGAGAACCTTTCTCAGAAGAAGTCATGAGAGCACCTCTTCCACCTAACTTTATCATGCCGACGTTTACTCCCTTCAAAGGTAAGTCTAATCCTCAAGAACATATTAGTTATTTCAAATCTGTCATGGTTGTCATTGGCCGAGAAGATGAGCTATTATGCCGAACTTTCCTGGCATCTCTCAAAGGCCCGACGATAAAGTGGTTTTCTAGCCTACCGCTGAGATCCATCCGAAACTTCCGAGAGCTCGGAAGAAAATTTATTGCCCGATTCCGAAGTTGCATCGGGAGTAAGAAGACAACAGATAGCCTTTTTGCCATTAGGCAGAAACCGAATGAGTCCGTTCGGGACTACCTTCTAAGATTCGATAAAGTGGCTATCGAGGTAGAAGAGTTGGATGACACGGTGGCGTACAATGCACTCTGGAGTGGAATAACCCAAAGACATTTGCTTGAGGTATTGCTCCAAGATAAGCCAAAGACTTATGGAGCACTTCTTAAGAAATGCCAAAAACAAGCAACAATTGCAGAAGTTATCGAAGCCCGAGAAGAGTCCACAAGAGGCATAAAGGACAAGAAGAATTATGGAGAAAGAGGTCAGAATTCAAATGCTCGGGCAAAAGATGACAAAAAGGGAGGTTGGAAAGAAAGACTCGCCAATGGAGACTTTACACCTCTTCATACTAAGAGGTCAGAAATTCTATTACATATCAGAGATAAAGAAAACTTGAAGTGGCCGGGCAAGATAAGAGCCCAACCCGAAGATAGGAATATGACAAAGTATTGCCGCTTTCACAAGGACTACGGCCACCATATGGATGAGTGCAGAAATCTAAAGATCGAGATCGAGAAACTCATCCCAGAAGGGCATCTTGAAAAGTATCTTCAGAAGAAGCGACAAGATCCAGAGAAGTCCCCACCTAGATCAACAAAAAGACTTAGGTCCAAAAGTCCCGAGAGGGCAGATAAGAATCCCGAGAAGAAGCCCGACCATCGGGAATTTTCCCCCATTTACATTGTTTTGGGAAATCCGATGGAAGAATCCATTAAGAAGGCGAAGCAAAAGGCACGGTTCGTTGGATCGATGCAGTTGCCAAGAAAACGAAGAAATGACTTATGCCCAGATCCAATAACCTTCACCGACGAAGATCTCAAGGGCGTCACTTCTCCTCACGACGATGCTATAGTTATCAAAGTGAAATTGGCAAATCAGGAAGTTCACCGAGTTCTTGTAGACACAGGATCTTCCGCCGACTTACTATCTTATGAAGCATTTAAGAAATTGAAGTTTGAGGACGAGATGATGACTCCATGCGGGACTCACTTATATGGGTTCGTCGGGTCGTCCACCATATCCGAAGGGACCATCCAATTGGATCTAAGGATCGGGACCTCTCCTCGGGATGCAGTCATCCAAGCAACATTCATGGTGGTTCGGGACCTTTCAGCTTACAACGTCTTACTCGGGAGGCCAACTCTTAACGCCTTAGGGGCGGTGGTTTCTCCAACACATATGAAGTTGAAGTTTCCAACCACAGCAGGAGTCGGGGAGTGCTATTCTGATCAGCGACTCTCCAGACAATGTTATGTGAATTATCTCAAGAAAGTCAGAAGAACCGAGAGATCGGGCAATACAATGAGTATTGAAATTCGGGATGACCGGGATGAAGAAGCTATGCAGAGAGCCGAACCTGTTGAAAAGCTTGAGCGAATTCAACTTCATCTGGATCTTCCCGAGAGAGGGACCATGATCGGTTCAGAACAACCTACAGAATTCAAGGAAGAACTGACCGAGTTTCTCCAGAACAACCTAGATGTATTCGCATGGTCGGCCGAAGACATGCCCGGAATAGATCGAAGAGTTGCAGAACACAGCTTATGGATCAGGGACGATGCAATTCCAATGATCCAAAAAAGAAGGAATTTTTCGCTCGAGAAACATGCTGCCATCAGAACCGAAGTGGAGAAGCTAGAGCAATCGGGTTTCATCAAACCAATAGAATGCCCAACTTGGTTGGCGAATGTAGTAATGGTGAAGAAAGCCAACGGCAAATGGAGAATGTGTACGGATTACACAGACTTGAATAAAGCATGCCCAAAAGATTGCTATCCACTTCCCCGGATCGACCTTTTAATCGATGCCACAGCAGGACATGAAGTATTGAGCTTCATGGACGCTTATTCGGGATATAATCAGATAATGATGAACCCCAAGGATGAGAGGGATACGGCCTTCATGACGGATCGAGAAAGTTACTTCTACAAAGTAATGCCCTTTGGGTTGAAGAACGCTGGGGACACTTATCAGAGAATGGTAAACAAAGTCTTCAAAGACCAAATCGGAAGGAATATGGAAGTATATGTGGATGATATGCTCATAAAGAGTATTGTCCAAAGAAGTCATCTAGAAGATCTTGAAGAAGTCTTTGATACTTTAAGAACATATCAGATGAGGCTAAATCCAGAGAAGTGCGCGTTCGGAGTTTTTTCCGGAAAATTCCTTGGATTTATGGTATCCCAACGAGGAATCGAGGCCAACCCAGAAAAAATCAAAGCCTTGCTCAAGATGGAATCGCCGAAGACGGTTAAGGATATTCAATGCTTAACCGAAAGAATAGCAACCTTAAACAGATTCATTTCTAGATCGGGTGAGAAATGTTTGCCTTTCTTCAAGGCTCTTAAAGACCTCGGGAAGGCAAAGGATACACTCTGGACGGATGAATGTTAGAAAGCGTTTGAGAAGTTAAAGGAGAAGCTCGGGACTCCACCTCTCTTAGCCCGACCTTCAATAGGAGAACAATTATTCACATACTTAGCCATTTCTCCAGCTGCAGTAAGTGCGGTGTTAGTAAAAGAAGAAGGTACTTCGCAAAACCCTATTTATTTCATAAGTCATGTTCTAGTAGATGCCGAGACGCGATATCCGGATGTGGACAAACAAGCTTTAGCCCTTGTAGTCGCATCTCGGAAACTCAGACCATACTTCCAAGCTCATCCAATTGTAGTCTTGACCAACTTCCCGTTGAAGAAGATACTACGGAAACCAGACTTAGCCGGAAGAATGGTAACATGGGCCATTGAGTTAAGCGAATATCAAATCGAGTACAGAACTCGTCCAGCTATAAAGGGACAAGTTTTGGCCGACTTTGTTCTTGAGAATAGCATGCCCAGTTCGGGAGTAGAAGATCCACCCGGTCAGGAGTTATGAACTTTATATGTTGACGGCTCGAGCAACTCTTCGGGGAGTGGAGCAGGCTAATGCTAATCAGCCCGAATGGTTTCACCATTTATTATGCTTTAAGATTCAACTTCCAAGCCTCCAATAATGAAGCCGAGTATGAAGCCCTTTTAGCAGGATTAAGACTTGCCCGAGCCCTAAGAGTCCGAGAATTGGAAGTCCGAAGTGACTCTCAGTTGATCGTGAATCAAGTTCGCGGCGTGTACGAGGCAAAGGAAACAAGAATGGCAAATTACTTAGCCAAAATTGATGATTGTCGCCATTATTTTGATCATCTCGAAATAAAGCAAATTCAAAGAAAGGAAAATGAAGTAGTAGATGAGTTATCCAAGTTGGCTTTATCCAAGTATTCGACCTTAGGATCAGCCGTTTATATTGAGTAGTTGGAAATTCCTAGCATTCGGGAGGCCGAGGCAATGGATATTGAAGAAGAGCCTAGTTGGATGAACCCAATTATAGCATATTTGAAGAATGATATCCTTCCAGAAGACGTTAAGGAGGCTAAGGTAGTTAAAAATCAAGCAGCGAAGTTCACCATTATTGAAGAACAACTTTATAAAAGATCGGTCACACAGCCTCTTCTAAAGTGTGTTGGCCCTTCTCAAGCTCAATACGCCTTAGCCGAGGTACACGAAGGAATATGTGGAGCACATATGGGAGGTCGGGCTTTGGCCCATAAAATAATACGCCAAGGCCTTTATTTGCCGACTATTCAGAAATATGCTGTGGACTATGTCAGAAAATGCAAGCAATGTCAACTTCATGCATCTGTTTCGAAGACTCCGGCTGTCCCTCTTACATTTGTCTCCAGTCAGATTCCCTTCGCCATGTGGGGAATGGATCTGGTGGGAAAGCTCCCTAAGGCCGCCAACAATAGAGAATATTTGATCGTGGCAATCGACTATTTCACTAAGTGGGTGGAAGCCGAACCTCTCTCATCCATTACTGAGAAACAAATGGAGAAGTTCTTTCAAGAAAGGATCATCTACAGATTTGGAATTCCAAAGATCCTTGTGACCGACAATGGAAAGCAATTTATCGGAGCCGGCTTCAAGAATTTTTGTGAAAGATATCATATCGAGCATAGAACTTCATCCGTGGCGTATCCACAGAGCAATGGGCAAGTTGAAATAACCAATCGAACGCTTTTGGATGGAATAAAGAAGCGTCTGGAGGCAAGTCGGGCCAAATGGGTTGAAGAACTACCAAGCGTCCTTTGGTTATATCGCACCACGGCCAGAACTCCTACAGGAGAAACACCTTTTCGGCTAGCCTACGGCACAGAAGCACTTGTCCCGGTGGAGGTATTGGCAGAATCAAAGAGATATACAGACTTCAATGAAAAAGCAAACGAAGAAGGCTTGAAGAGCAATCTTGATCTAATAGACGAAGTGTGGAGCATGTTAGAATACCGAAATCACAGATATCAGAACTGAGTAGCTGGATACTTTAATGCTCGGGTAAAAAATAGAAGACATCGTGCGGGTGACTTAGTGCTCCGCAAAGTTGTGGCATCACACCCAAGAAACCAAGGCAAGCTCTCACCCACATGGGAAGGGCCATATCTCGTCGAACAAGAGACGAAACCAGGGACATACAAGCTAAAAAGCTTAGCCACGGGCGAGACAATTGATCGAACTTGGAATTCCATGAATCTTCAAAAATTCTATCAGTAGAATCAGTCCAGATATGTAGCATTTGCAAGCAAGTCGAAAGACCATTTGATTCTCAATAAAGTCTACGTCTCCATTTTTGACATCCTTTTTCTTGAAAAGAAAGTTATAGTGAAGAAGACACAAGCATTTCTTCAAAAGAACCCAAGAGAGTTCTTGACAAGTTCAAGAACCTGAGAGCGTTCTTAAGAAGAGCCCAGGAGAGTTCTTAACAAGTTTAAGAACCCAGGAGCGCTCTTCGTATCAACGAAGAACCCAAGAGAGTTCTTGACAAGTTCAAGAACCCGAGAGTGTTCTTAAGAAGAGCCCAGGAGAGTTCTTAAATAGTTTAAGAACCCAGGAGCGCTCTTCAAATCAACGAAGAACCCAAGAGAGTTCTTGACAAGTTCAACAACCCGAGAGCGTTCTTAAGAAGAGCCCAGGAGAGTTCTTAACAAGTTTAAGAACCAAGGAGTGCTCTTCAAATCAACGAAGAACCTAAGAGAGTTCAAAGGCGTTACACTCGGGACCTCACTCGGGTAGCCATTCGGGAGAATTTCCCCACCTCTTAAGAAGAGCCCAGGAGAGTTCTTAACAAGCTTAAGAACCCAAGAGTGCTCTTCAAATCAACGAAGAACCCAAGAGTGTTCTTAAGAAGAGCCCAGGAGAGTTCTTAACAAGTTTAAGAACCCAGGAGCGCTCTTCAAATCAACGAAGAACCTAAGAGAGTTCAAAGGCGTTACACTCGGGTAGCCATTCGGGAGAATTTCCCCACCTCTTAAGAAGAGCCCAGGAGAGTTCTTAACAAACTTAAGAACCCAGGAGTGCTCTTCAAATCAACGAAGAACCCAAGAGAGTTCTTGACAAGTTCAAGAACCCGAGAGCGTTCTTAAGAAGAGCCCAAGAGAGTTCTTAACAAGTTTAAGAACCCAGGAGTGCTCTTCAAATCAACGAAGAACCTAAGAGAGTTCAAGGCGTTACACTCGGGACCTCACTCGGGTAGCCACTCGGGAGAATTTCTCCACTTCTCATGAAAGTCTAAGAAAGGCTCTCATAAGACGGAATTTCTCAAAGGCATCACACTCGGGACCTCACTCGGGTAGCCACTCAGGAGAATTTCTCCATTTCTCATGAAAGTCTAAGTAAGGCTCTCATAAGATAGAATTTCTCAAAGGTGTCAAACTCGGGACCTCACTTGGGTAGCCACTGGGGAGAATTTCTCCATTTCTCATGAAAGTCTAAGTAAGGCTCTCATAAGATGGAATTTCTCAAAGGCGTCACACTCGGGACCTCACTCGGGTAGCCACTCGGGAGAATTTCTCCATTTCTTATGAAAGTCTAAGTAAGGCTCTCATAAGATGGAATTTCTCAAAGACCTTCATTCGGGACCCTATTAGGGCAGACCATCTGGAATAAAGGCTCAGGAGAACTCAACGCATCATAACCTCTAAGGCATTCCGCTAGGGGAGTGACTCGGGTAGATACACGGGACAAGTCAAAAGAAGCTTAATGCCTCAGTTGGAAGCAAACAACTACAAGTTACTATTCCAATATTACAGAGAAAGGCAAATTCAATAGTACTTATAAAAATCCAAGTGACTGAAGCAAAAATCCAAAAGTTCAAGTATTCAAGTTTCTCAAAAGCGGAAGCAAGAAAAAGTTAAGTCTATTAGTTCTCAAGAGGATTCTCTCCTTCGGGAAGCTCTTCGTGCGGATGCTCTTTCTCGAAACTCTCTCCAAAGCCCACTTCTTCATCTTCATCAATATAGAAAAGAGGATCAGGAGGGCTAAATGGTTCCCTACACTCAATACCTTCAGGTACATCTCTTTCAAGAGTCTCGTAGACTCTACCGTCTAGCATCCGGACGAACTCCTTCGGGTTAGGAATATCAACCCGTCGAAGAACTGCATTGAAAGCGTCATTGAGCCCGAGGTGGTAGGTCGAAGCAGAGAGAGCCAACTGAAGTTTCTTAAACTGAGAAGTCCCAAGGTAAGAAGCGATGATTTCTTTCCGGACGACGTCGGGAACATCCTCGGCACTAATAGGAAGTTTTCCTGCCCGAACTTCAGAGCGAAGCTCAAGGGTAGTAGACTCCATCTCAGCTTTCTCACGCGTCAGCCTTTCCTTATCTTTAAGGGCCTCATCCAAGTCATTCTTCGTCGAGAAAGTTCTTCCTTAAGGGCAGACTTTCTCTTAGACACCTCCTTCAGCTTTAGACTCTTTTCTTCATCCCATTTCTTCAAAGCATCAACCTTCTTGATAGACTCAGAAAGCTCCATGACAGACCGTTCCCGAGCCTTCTCAACATCCCGAAGCTGGTTAGTCAGATGCTCCGAGCGAATCATGCACTCTCTCATATAATGTGCCCCTCCAGAGAAGTACCTGAAGAAAATATGGAATACCATATTACAGAAGTCGCTTGGAGAACTATAAAAGATAAAGGACAGAGAATTACCTATAGGCACTGGCATAAAACTTGTCATCCGGGAGATTTTTCAAATATTGGCGATCAGAAGGGATCATCCCTTTAAGAAGCCAAGTCTGGCTGCGTTCGAATCCCCAAAGACCGTGTCGGTTAAGTCCCATCCGGGGAACGAACACGGGGGACTTTGGGAATCCCCTCGGCAGCATCCTCGCCGTCCGCGGCCTCTTGGAGGGCCTACCCGAGCCGCCGAACGGGGACGCCCGAGGGACGCCTATCTCGGGGAGGACCTCCTCC